>NC_069366.1:62935000-63238030 GCF_021730395.1 Mercenaria mercenaria
ATAACAAAGTTCCACTTTAGTTTTATCGTTTGTAGCGTAACGGTATGTTCTTTCTGTAAACTAACGTATTTTGAATCGAGAAATATACTATAAGGAATGGAGAGAAATAATCAAGGTACCTGCTTTTTTCGTATTTTTACATAAACAATATATTATCAGTGAATGAACCACTAGTTGTCATTAACAGCACGAGAGTCATCTGGCATGGGGGGTGCCAGATGGGTTTTGTCGGCATGGGTAAAATCACCGGAATAATAATATCTGTCATGTGTTTACAAATCGGATAGAAATATCCGTCCCGAGGGCACCTGCGCAACGGGCGGTAATGAGGCTTGCCGAATTACCGCCCAATGCGCAGGTGGCCGAGGGACGGATATTTCCATCCGATTCGTAAACACATGACTGATATTTTTTCTTGCATATCGTATACATGTTAGCATTTTATTCTGGCAGATTATTTTTTCTTGCATACCGTATTTTACAAATAACATGTAGAAATACTTCCTTTGTAGCACTCTTTCTTATAGTAGAGCGCGGGAAATTAACGTCCGTAAGCAGAAGTGACGTCATGATGTTTTGCGTTAAGCAAAATAACAAAGTTCCGCTTTAGTTTTATCGTTTGAAGCGTAACGTTATGTTCTTACGGTAAACTAACATGTTTTGAATCGAGAAATATACTAGAGCTCTATAAGGAACGGAGAGAAACTATCAAGGTACCTGTTTTTTTTCGTATTTTTACATAAACGATATATTATCAGTGCATGAACCACTAGTTGTCATTAACAGCACGAGAGTCATCTGGCATGGGGGTGCCAGATGGGTTTTGCCGGTATGGGTAAAATCACCGGAAACGCCAGTCTGGTGTGCAAGAAACGCCAGTCCGATATGCAAGAAACGCCGGTCCGGTGTGCAAGAAAATACTGACTGGCACTACAGTTATAGCCATAAATGGTTTACTAGCTACACAATATATCAATATATAAAGACAAAATATACAGATCTATTTTTTGCAGATAAAATTGACACTTATAGGCATGTGCTTAACGTTATTATTTTTGTATCATCATGTGTTCTTAAATGATTGATATGTTGTAATTGATATGCAATTTATTGTATACCTTCTCCGATGAACCATATCATTTTATGCATTTGTTAAACACTGTCCTGCCATGTATTGTGATTTGTTCTTCCTCATGGGCTATTTTGCCTTATGGAACTTTGAAAAATAAAACTATCAAACTATATCATAAATTATAAATCTATGTAACGAAAATTACTAATTGCATAAATTATATATAGTTTTCTTCAGTCTGAATTTACAATCAAGATTAACAAAAAATCATTTTTCATGTGAAATGAAACTGATTTCATTGAGTGGAAAATGAAATGAAATGAAATAAACAAATAAATAAATAAATAAATTACAAATGTTTGAAATGATTTGAAGAGAGTGAGTGCTCAAACTTGCTTCATACATGTGGCACCTTTAAATTATTCAATCAATGATAATGCTACAGTCCAGCATATGTTAAAAACGTCAGTAGATGCAAGAAATAAGGTGGCCAGAAATATATTACAGTGACATGTGACTCGGCTGTTGCTAAGACGGCTCTTGATTTACATATAGCATCTCTGTACAAACTTAGCTCTTTGTTCTTCGCATTTGCTGGCAATAAATATGCCCGCTACCTCCTCGTTTACATGTTGACATTGATGAATATTGATCAGGTGCAGAAGAGCTACTCCGAAGTAATGATTTTAGTGTATCTAGGTCTTCTGTACCAGCATTGAGAAATGCTCTAGATATTACTACAGAGCAGACAATTAACAGACATGTAAAGTCTGAGGTTGGCATACTTGGTTTCAGTAGAAACTATGCTGCATATTTTCACTGGTGCATGACCCGTCATTACAGAGCCAGGTATGTTGAAGCAATAGAGAGGACATGTCCGCCCACAAAGAAGTATAACCTGCTCAGATACGCAGGAGTGAAGAAGAAGTTGACAGGGTTATGATGGCACAGAATCCTTCACGAACCCATTCCAGGCTGAAAAAATAAAACAACAACAAAGAAGAAATTTACTGTGTGTCGTCTGGTATTCCTGCGAAAGCAGAAGTCGCTCATGACCTTAAGGCTACTGAAATAGGTGAAAAGACAATGGATGGATTATCAAAAGAAGATAGTTTGAAAACTCAGTTCCTTTTCAAGACCATATTAAGAGAAGAAAACTTAAAACATTTGCCGCATTTGAAGTTAAAAGGAAAGTAACCAATTCTCAAAACAAAATACTAGATACTACTGATAAGAGCGGAACGTAACGTGTATGAACATGCAGTTGGTACTTTTGGCTGTTCTGCACAACATAGATCTAGAATTTACACTTTCTTTTCCTCTAGGACCTGTCACCTGGCCGTTATAGCTACTGCGAGTGGAATGCCAATGAAAACAGACAAGTCAAAACTACTTCACTATGCAGAGGCTGCAGCTGTCCAAAAAGATGACATTGTTTTGTTGATTGAGGTTATAATACACTAAATAGTTGTTGTTCTTTATCCTATATAAAATTGACTCATTTCCAATGACCGCAGCACACATCAGGACCCATTTTAAATGTCTGTAACTTACATTTTCTTGAAGAATATTGTCAGTGCTAACTAAAAATCAAAAGAAAAGTGGCGGTCATGTTTGATACAAGAAAAATAATAACAGCCAAACACAAACTGCAAAATCAGCTAAAAAATGAGACCCCAAATTATACTGGTGGTGTATGATCTACGTTTCCATGAAAATTTTTGTTATGTTGTTATTTCATTATGAAAATGCTACCTACATGCCAAGCAAAGATCTGTCATGTGATTTTAGCAAACAAATTGCAAAGAAATTAAGGAAAATAGCTCTACAAAGCAAAAAAACTGAGGACTGTTTGTATCCGCCATTATTTTTTTCGCGCCATTTTTCTATTTAGTGTCTGTATGCCTTGACATAGCCTGGGACGCCGTTGATAATATTTGTGCTTTGTCAGACGAAATCATACCTAATATTTATGCATTAAAGATGCCACTTAATTTGCGCTAATTAGTGTTAATTGGCATTCATCGAGTTTCTGATAATGTCAATTTGCAGGTAAATAAAAGGTTAGAAATTGTCAGACTGGATTCCCAGGCTAGCCTTGACAGTAAAGCCCTGCAGCAAAGCTTAGTAACCATCTCTGCAACATTCCCAGATTTAGCCGAAGCTGTGTTCAGTCAACTACCTAAGACAGCTCGTGTCGATTTTGTAACTGACACTTACAGTCCTCAGTCGATGAAATCATATCAGCGTGGAAGACGTGGATTTGCTCCAAAATTCTTACTTGTCAGGAGTGAAAACCAAAGTACCACGTGACTGAAAAGCATTCATGTCAAATAGTGAAAACAAAAACAAAGCTGATCAATCTAATTTTCAAACAATGAAAATGTGATTCCTCTGCACCAAAGATGATTCAACGCCATTGAATATATCATTGTATAAAAATAGGCGTTTAATCAAATTATTTAGTTTCAGTTTCAGAAGAGAAGACAACTGTATTTTGTCAATGGTGCAAAGTATTATTTACTCACAAGAGAAGATGGAAACAAAGTTCAAGCTGGATTTTATATACCACTGTTTCTATACAACCAAGTTAGGTTCCCGGATACAGACGTGTTTGTGTTATTGGTGATATCTTCAAAAACTCGTAATACTGTTTTATTTTACACTGAAACAGGCAGTAAGAGACGCCATTTAAATGCTCACAACATCTTTATAAGCAAAGGAGAAAGAATCTGCTCAATTTTTCCTGCAATACAATGTCTGACTGGTTGTCGCAACCAGTGCTTCTGTTCGCACAGGGAAAGTAACACCGCTCAAATTAGTAGAGAAAAACCAGGTGTAAGTTGCAACATTAGCAGAAGTGGCCATGGTTCATACAGATCACTGATCTGATGACCTCTTTAACGGCATCGAAAATATTGTCTGTGCAATCTATGGGTTGAAAAATTCAATAACATCAACAAACTTATATTATGACATGTTTCTTGCAAAGTATCAAGTACATGCTCGCAATGTCCCGAGTACATATAATGGTATGGACATGAGTCTGTTTCCATTGTGCCAATTGTCACTTGAAATGCACATAACACGTGTGAACTATCAATTTACCCAATTCTACAAAAAGCAGATGAAAGTGGATAGAAATTTGAATCAGAAAATGTGCTGGAATATGACTGGTGTTCCGATAATATAGCACTTCAAGAATCAGCTGAAATTATTTGTGACACATCAGCAACATCTGACTCTGATAACTTTGATGATGACTATGAAGAAGTAGAGATGACTAATATAATTGAAACCATATACGAAACAGACAGTGATTATGACGACTTAGGTGACTGAACCCCGCAACTTAATTGTTTCTCAATTTTGATTTATGGGAATTTATTTGGTTAAACAGATAAGCGGCTGTATGCGTGCATTGTTCAGTTACTAAAATACACATTCAGTAACGTATCGTAACGTAGGTTACAATGTCAGTGCTGTGCTATATGCATTTTTATATCAAACTAGTTCGAACTTGATACTCACATAATCTAAGTTTGAACATCATTATAAGGATTACATAAACAATCTGTTGACTGAGAAATGAAAATATTATATCGTGAATTTTAGTAACGTATATAATAGCGGTAACGTACTTGTTCTTAAAACTGTTGAATGATAAATTCTTAAATACTAATGTTATCGGTATCTGAAAATGCTATAATTTAGACATATCTTATATTTTCTGACAATTAAACCTATTAAATTAATTGATATGAGTATTTTTATAAAACATATGGTAACGTAAATTACAAATGAACTGATCAATTGAGAGAACAAAACTAAGCGGCAACATTGACAACAGCATATTCTGCATATAACTAAACCCACTTGCTATTGATTTTGGTTGTTTCTACAATATAAATCGCCACATTCCAGTTTTATCATTTATTAAAATATTTGTTAAGGTAACGTAAATAACAGGCTGTAACTCATAGAGAACCCTCTTGCTAGATGACAGAATTCAGAAATATGATCTACATACAAGGGGCTTCAAAAATAATGGGGTCTACAAAAATCCCTAGGGTGTGTGAAGGGTTTCACCTTCCAGCTCTAGGCCTATAAATTAAAAGATGGAAAAGTTCATTATAGAAATTTAGCATGTTAAGGGTTTAGTTAATTGGTTTCCATCTTTTGCTTCCAAGGCATCTTCTGCTTCATTTATTTTATTGTAGGCTTTTACAAGAGCAACGTTTTGTAAATTTACAATGTCAGCGGCCTGATTGCTTTTTATGGAGAGTTCAGCTTTTAGTTCAACTTGCGGCGAAACCAGTGCACAAACCCCTGAACAACAGAAGGCTCACTGTCATGTGACTTGCCTCAACGGACACTTAAATTCGTAGGTTGTTACGTTTTTGCATAATGGGGTACCTGACTCATTTTAAACAATTTCCTTTTATCTTCTTTTTCCCATACTTCTGAAATCGTATACCTAACACTTCTATATTAAAATAGTCACATTACTATGAATAGTCACGCAATGTAAATGAAGCATCAACAAAAAGATTCACACAGAATTACATCCCGTAAAGACACTGTAACCCATTGTAACCATTATTTACACTTAAGTTAACAAACTAAACGATACCCATTTTGCGGTTAGTTTTGATACACCACGGCCCGTAACATAAACTGCAGTCCTTTGTTTTAAGGTTTTTGTATACCACTATTGTTAAAGCATGAAATGACAACTTGTTTTGAAATAGTTAACGCACTAAACCAAATATGTATCATGTTAAGTATTTAAATCTAACCACCTTCAGTCAACCACATTATAGAGTCACAATTAAAAAGAAACAAGACTAGAAATTCAATGACAATGATTAATATCTTCTTCTCAACTAATGTTTATATTTTACAGAAGTAACTGTAAAATAGGCCAAGCAGGTACGTTTTTAGAACAGCAAGAAACAAAAATCTTCACAAACGAGCAAGGAGTAAGGAAGAGGTAATAAACTTAAATAAACCATAAGATCCTAATGAATTAAGACTGAAAATAATACTTAAATGCACTTTAATCCTTTGATCTTGTTGTCGCCGCTTGAAAGTAGAAACTATCCATTAATTCATTATTACAGGAGAACCGATCACGTTTTAATACTTCATCGCCTTCTCAGACAAGTAAAGATTACATTTTAATTAGGATTGATCATTTAAAATTTGACTGACATTTATTGCACAAAGTCCCATTGACTTATTACTTTTTATAATCTGCTGAATATCTTATTGAATGATTAATACCAACTAGCAAACTTAACTAGTTTCATGATGCGGATGTATTGCAAATAAATTATACTTGAGCCGTGTCATGAGAAAACCAACATAGTGGCTTTGCGACCAGCATGGATCCAGACCAGCCTGCGCATCCGCGCAGTCTGGTCAGGATCCATGTTTGCTTTCAAAGCTTATTGCAATTGGAGAAACCGTCAGCGAACAGCATGGATCCTGACCAGACTACGCGGATGCGCAGGCTGGTCTGGATCCATGCTGGTCGCAAACCCACTATGTTAGTTTTTCTCACGGCGCGGCCCAATTAAAGTTAAGTTATACACACCATGTATACTAGTACATATCATGACTGCATAAAGTTGCCCTTTCCAGAAAAAGTGCGCATTTGTTTGATGAACTGCATGAATAAAGATGACAGTGAACTGAATATTCAACTGACTGTCCTCTACCTTATACATCTGACGACCATACAGTTTTATTTGTTTTTGTTTTTTGTTTTGTTTTTGAAAATAACATAGCCTCTGATTGCTTAGATTGTGTTTTCTCGTTCAATGCCTGTGTCGTACAAGTGTTATTTTTGGTAACGTTTTTTTTTCTGGCTTTGAAACCGCGGGAACTATATCATTCAAAATGTTGGCCTATACTAGTATGTTTTCACTTTTCACTCAGAAAACACTATAATTAATTTTCTACAGGTTTTGGAAGTGAGAAAGCAAAACATTTCATACATAAAAATACATCCGTTGCCTAGATCATTTTTGTGTCTTTAACATATGATGAAAGTAACAGCAACCCACTTTTTTATGCAAAAGTTAACACTTGCTCTGCGAAGATGGTATCTTAACTCTACATGAATGATATCTAAGTTACAGGGGATATTTCATATAGTGATATGTATAAGGGGCCGACCGCTCATCCGAGAGATCGCGAGTTCGACATCTTTGGGACGGCTTTCTCATATGGTACCCGCTGGTTTTTCAATTTAGCGGACTCTAGTTTCTATATTTCTTCAAAATAAAAGATAGAACGAATAAGTGCAATATAAGCTGCGATATTCTTTAATGTAAAGAAAAACACGTTTAATGTCTGATTACATATCATATATTTTTAAGAGTATGATAAGTTTTATAGCTGCTTTTATACGAGGACTAATAAGTCATGATTAACGTTGCTGGAAATAACATTAAATTTTGGAGAAATTGTAACAATGATAAAGGTATAAAAACCAAAGTCCTACCTTGTAACAATAAAGGATATTCCGCCTCGTAATGATACACAGTACAGTCATCATAGTTTCGGAAAGATTTTAATTCCGATTACAGCTTGTGATAGTATTTTATTGTGAACTTCTTTGTAATGAATTCACACTGGTAACAGTTATGCTACTTTTATCGATACACATATCTTCGTTCATGTTAAGCATTTCTTTCTTTTTACGGCGTTGTTTCATACTTGTCTACTTTTTAATGGTTCGTCTTTAAAAAAATCAATTCTCATCGATCTATACCCGGGGTGTCGTTTGGTAAGGATGTCGTTTGGTAGATGAATGTACTTTCATGGGTGTTTAAATCTTTTGAAGTTAAATGCACAATTAAGCTACATTGTTGGTGTGAAAACAGATCTTTTTTTGCTTATATCCGACTACTGACCGAATGAACGATCCATCTATGTTCGACAAGTTCAATACAATGGCAAATTGTATTGCGGTCTATTTATGGTAAAAACTGTTTTCATATTGCGGATTCTGCTGTTTGAATGAAAAATTCCCCAACATTTTGCAAAGACTTACTTACATAGTTAAGGGGCGGTTGCAGGAACATTTTCAATTACTAAGATATCTTTTAAAATTCAATAACTGTATAGCAAAGTTCTTATAGCAAAATCACTGTGTACATACTTAAGCATATTGTTTAAGACTTCTTCTAATATTGTCATAAACATTATTTTGACATTCGTTTTAATTTGTATATCCTGAAAGCTTTTACAGAAAATAATAACAAATGAACTTCAAAGACTTCTGTGTTTAGTACGTACTAAATGTTCCCATTACTACACTATGAGTACATTCAGCAGCAAAAATGGTAAAATCTTGCATAAAATATTTCAAGTATTTAAAACAACACATGTTATAGAACAGACGGTTCACCTTATAGTGTAGACACATCATGTTGACAAGCCTGCCATACTTTATGACGGAAAATGTTCAACATTAAAAAAATAACATTGACACATTCATTTAATAATTACGAGGTGTATCATAAAAATAACATGCAATATTGTCATCTCATTTTAACTTTCATATCCTTGGTTTTAAAAGCAACACCTGTAATCAAACACATATTTTCTTCTGTTTTTGTATTTTACCTGATATGGTTAGTGATACAAATTCGTACAATTTGAGAAATCATCTCGACTACGCAACTGTTGCCCGTCGTCTCGAAATTTATTCCAGATCAGTACTATCTTTGGAATAAGTTAGATATAAAAAAAATCAGAAACTCTCTCCACATTTTTTTAAAAAAAAAGCTAATATAAACTTTTTAACCCACCCGTTGTTCCAACATATTTTCTTGTAGACCGTTTGCTGCAAGTACATCATGCAAGAATACGTAACAAACGCAGTAGCTTAAACAACGACTTATTCAACAATCATCTACGCGGTAATCCACAATGTTCGTGCGGCAGTTTGTGTGAAGATGCTGAACATTTCTTTTTTCACTGTCCGCAATACATAAACCAAAGAATCCAACTGTTTACCAATATTAGACAATATCATCCTCTTAACAGTAAAAAATTTCTTTTTGGTATTGATAATTTAACCGATGAAGAAAATTCTACTCTTTTCAAAGAAGTGCAGATTTATTAAATTTACCAAACGCTTTGAAACGTCCAATAACTAACTTAAAAGTTGTTTATGTACCTTAAGGAGGTAGGTTACCTTGTTACCAGGGTAAATTCAAACTCGTTGAACCGCAGTGATTTTTTGTATTTCGTGTAATTTATTGTTTTAACTGCTGCAATCTCAGTTCCGTTTATCTCTGTCCCTTCAAGTACAATTTTTATCCAGGTTTGAAGTACATGACCCTCTTAAGGTATTTCATATAGAAAGAAGAAGGAAAATACGGATATTTAACACTTTTCAGTGTGTTTTGGTTTCATTGTTATCCGTAGAAGTCTGCATAATTAATAGTTTTACTAGTATGCGCATTAGCTTTCTAATAAAAGCTAAAAATGTATATGTCGCGGGGCTCGTGTTTCCATCGTAACGCATTTTCTCTCATTTTTCAACAATTATGTATGAAAACGGGTTTTTCGACGGCTTCAGTGCCATTCTGTTATTGACCAACATGGAATATTTGGGTAATATGATTAGCAAAATACCAAGAACTTTACATGGTAGTATGTTTTTCTTAAAGTTTAGAGTAACCATGCCAACAGAGATGTTTAAAATAGCTTATATGTTACTTTTTATCGTAATTTCTTATAAAAAAAATATTATATAAAATTATCTTTCTTGTTAATGCAGCTTTAAAACATCTTATTTCTAACGTTAGTAATATTTTCGTATGAATTGCAGTTAATTTAACAAATTTCACAGCTTAAAATACTTACAGCAGTGCCCGTCGTCTGACATTTTTATTGAAAAATCGTTCTGCATGCTGCTATTATTCTCATGGATATTGTTGAAATGAAAATAAAAAGCCGAAGCTGTGTTCCTTAAATAGACCAGTGTCAACGCTTTTGAATCTTACAATTAGACATATAGGTCACGGGCTTCGTTTCCATGGTAACATCAATTTAATTCAAGACACCACAATTTTATACAGAAATTTGAACAATTTTAGAGCTTAGTTTTAGTATTTAAGTAACAAATTATCAACGGAAACTGGGAAATAGGTATAACAAATCAAACTGCCTAATTTTTTTTTGTAAATGACCGTAATAAGTTACCTTTCAGCCAACTATATTCCCAATCACATCAGTTACCATCATCCATTTTCTTACATTCCGCATAACATTTCAATATAATTACATAAAAGAAGCAAAATATTGATCATTTTTCAGAGCAAAAGACTAATAAAAAGTATTTCAGCAAATAATGACTGTTTAGAAATAGTTCAAATAAAGAAAAAGCACAGAATAACGTACTTTAAAAAAAAGCTATTAATTTTGCGCGGTAACTGACACGTAACGTCATGACGTCAATGCCGTCATTTTAAGGCAACAATGTTTTGAAGCATTTCTTCGGCAATTCATTCATTATTTCTGCATTATTAAACCATTAAACATAAGATCGGAGGCAGGTTCAAGATTTATTTCCAGAAGAATAGATATACAAACACATTTAGTTTGTCGTAAACGTCGTCGTAAATCGTCACGTTAGCTTCTGGTTGGACATGCGCACTTACAAATATCAAGGTAACCTACCTCCTTAACATAATTGTAAGAACTTAGTCGCTGATCTCAAGCAAAACAGTAAACTCCGGGGGCACACGACGCACGAGAATCGGGGGTGGTCAAATTTCAGATCTTCATTAGTTTTTTTTCTTTCTTGAGCTTTTTGTCTTTCTTTATTGAATTAGACTTTTATGGTTTTTTTTCATATAATCATTCTCTGTATAACAATATATGTTTATATTAGATTCCAGATCCATCTGTTACCTTAACTTACTCTTGGGGAAGGGTCGACGCTAATGTTGGAAAAAACGTGTGGCCCAACCCTTTCGCTTTTGATTTCAATTTATATGTTACTTAACATGCTTTTCTAATTCTCATTAATTCATGTTAAAATAACGCATGTGTTTAAGTGTATTATAAACATGTATTCATTCGTTTGCAATAAAATATGTTTAAACTAAACTGTATTTGCCGCGTTAATCATATTTCAGTAATGCAGCCTAAAACTGTTTGTGTTCTAGCAAGTAATAATCAGCGGCCTTGCAAGAATTCGAATGCATTTACAGATGTTATTGTCTTCATTGAAAATGTACAGCTTGTTCGAGGATCGAACTTGCGGTCTGTTGCACGAAAGTCTTCATTGTGGTTTATCTCCTAAACATAGACTCAATGCTGAAAACTTGGGTCTAGAACCAGTCTCACACTCCAGCCTAGTGATTTGTCTATAATTTTCATCAAAGCAGCCAAGGAGATTGTGGAGACAAGAAACTGGTCTCAAAGCTCAGTATCATATTTCCATACCCGAGTTGACTTGCATGTAGATACGATCATTAAAAGGGTATATATCCAGATTTGTCATTTTATCGAAATTAAGAGGTACCTATTTTTTGTTACTAATACAATTATCTATATATTGCGTCCAACTTTCCATCATTTTAAAATCGCCTCTGACACGTACTTTTACACTACTTATGCAATTGTTATCCAACCATTCAAATGACAAATAATTTTTCCAATAAACATACAAATATTAAATATATCACTTCAATAAATTAAATATTTGTTTTCATTGACTTACTTGAATTACCAATAGAATTTCTCCACCAACCACAAAATAAACAACCAGATTTAATAACGCTACAGACTTTCCTAAATATCGTTTTGTCGTAGACAGTTTTCACTAAATAGTATCAGTTCTGCAAATGTTGATCTTTCACCCTGACAGATGGTATCTTCAACTTCTGGATGACAATTGTATCGCTCAGTCTATTGTTAAAACTTGGAATTCTCACTGAGACAATCATGAGTCAACGGTGTATCGATTGGCGAGTTAAGTCTTTGTTTTGATTCAAATCATTAGTCGGCTCTAAAGCGACTCTTTCAGAAAGTGTCGGTAAACTATTGATTTCAATGGGACTTTCGGGACTTATTCATATCCAATATTCTGAGCGTTTGGATTTTTTGCCATTTATAGCCATTGGCGTTATTTTTACCTTTGTCAGTATAGATAGCACAAATGGTTGCCAAAGAAACTCCGTTAGCGACCATTGGCACCACTAATAATTTCAATGGTAACAATATTGCTAATTTCCATCAATGGCAAAACACCAAACGCAAATCCATGTTGACCGACAAACTGATTTTTATTCCGCTGTTGTAGAAGATGAAAACATCTTTGTGTTTATAGATTTTTAATCAGTCCAAAAATATAAATAATCTCAACCGGTGTCCAGTTTCACGTTTCTGCAGGATTTTAGGAGTGGACTTACCGATATATAGTTTCATTCTATACCTATTTTTCTCTTCCAATCAACGATACGCATTTTTACCATGTGACCGTCCAATATTATTTTTTATCGGATACAATATATTCCATGTAGGACAACGCAAATCCCCATGTTAATTAAATAAACGACAAAAAATGGTTAGCCGATAAAAGCATCATCCATTACACGTTGGGTACCTCTTTATTGCTTTCCTCTACACTGAGAAAAAAAAAATAGCAACTGAATATTTTTACTCAATATACGAGTGAGATCCTTTAAGGGTAATATGTTATTAATCATTAAGTTAATCGTTCCAGCCACACGCCAAAATTTAGTGACTTATATACTTTATGAGATTATGATAAAGATATGTAATGATTCATTTATGATAAACCTTTCAACTTGTAAATCTTGTGACTTGGTTGATATCCCTTTTTAGATTTGCATATATAATAGAAAATAATTTAAGATGATACCAAAAAAATTTTTTTTTCATTTTTTTGGCGAAATAAAAATGCAGATATATTTCTGAATATGAAAAGAACAATAGTATTAAAGGTGGATAATCAGAATTTGGCCATGTAACGGATTTGTTCGAAACTTTAGCATCTGATCATTTACACTCATTTATGTCCACTTAACACTTTATACAAATTAGATTTTCACTGAAAGTATTTTTAAAATTTCATTTTCCTATCCTGGTTGCCCAACCAAGATAGAGTTATTTTATCATAAGTATAAATTTGATAAAAAAAACTTTGCCTAAGGAAATGTAAAAATATTAGACACATTGTAATATATTTGTAAAATATTTGCATTAAAAATTATGTATTTAGATGGAATTCATTAGAAACGCAAGTTTGAAAAATTATTATTACCTCCCTTTGCCTATCTTGGTTGCGCAACCAAGATAGATTGGAAATAAATGAATTCAGAAGCTACACACAGCTTTAAAACTTGCAATTTGGTTCAGATTGTTCAGTAGTTGTTATGTCTATCAAATGCAAATGTAAAACTAGACCCAGCTTTTTATATACTTTCATATAAAAGGGGAGTAATTACAAAATTTTATAAAAATAATAAAATATACATTTCAAATAGGAATCTAACTCTATGTAATCGGTCTTTTTGTTCCTTAAATAATTCTCTACCAGAATATACAAAAAGTAGAAAATGTCATTAAATGTTGATTAAATGTGATTGACAACCTTTAAAATGCCAGTAGCAATACATATTTTAAAAAAAAATGAATGATAGATAATGCATATTAATATCAGCAGAAAATGTATTAAAGTATTATTTAACATGGAATGATCAATTAAAACTCATTAAGTAAGGGAAGCGGTCGTATAGTGGTTAAGATGTCGTCCGCTCAACCATGGGACCTTGGGTCCGAGCCTCACTGAGGTTATGACCATGACTTTTTATATGACAGTGGTACTAGTTTTTCCAGGAAACAGATTCGACAATGATTCAAATAAGCTTGAATCTTTCATCACAATCGAACTAAAATAAGTTAATATAAACTACAAAAAACAGTAATAAGCGAAATGAAACCAAATACGTTAAAACATTAAAACACATCCTCCAAAAAAGACTAATCTGATTCACGGAAATAGCTCCTGTACCACCAGAGGAAAGACAAAGCACACAAAGACACTGTATACTGAGCCATTTTGTAATTTGAGCTGCATCAATGATACTGGGGAATATAAAATGAACTATTATCGATTGCGCTATGGTAATGATGCTGATATTAAAGACTTGTTAAGTAGCTGTAAAAACAAATCATACGTGATATGGGAGATCGTCGAACAAGTAAATATTTTCTTTTTCATGAGACCTAATAGTGACAACACTAGTTTGCAGAATAATATTTATGCAATAAAAACATATTCAAAGATAAATAGAATATATTTGTTTGTTTTGAGTGAATATGGTATGTATCTCATCGAATAGTGACAAAATGTTAAAATTTTAACACCACGAGATGAGATATATACCATATCCACTAAAAACAAACATTCTATTTTTATTTTATGCTTATTCAACGGCAAAAGGGGCGGCGCTATATCACCCACAGAGTGAGTGATAACCAGTGACTGATATGGAATTTATTTCACTGATGGAATGCAGTATTGCCTTAGTTAGCATAAAAAAGAAATATAATAATAATATTTGTTACTGGAGCGCGAATAGTCTGGCTGTTGTTTAAAAAGTAAAAGATATCGATTAAAATTCACCAGAAATTTTACTTTTCTAATTTTATAATGTTGATTTTTGCGCGTTTGTCTTATATTTTCAGTAAACATTAAATCATGCGTCAATTTAATTGTTTTACCTTATTCTGCCTTCTTGGAAACGACGAGAGACACAGGCTGGGTACTGGTAAATCTCCCCATCCCCATCTTCCAATTTGATTAGGTATTCATGACCTTGAATTTGTCATACTGCAGACAGCAATCCGTGACTCGGTATGAAATCTGTAACGTTTAACAGACAAAACAGCATAAGGTTCATTTTGCTATTTACATAATATGTCCAGTTCAGGCAAAATAACACTATATCACAAAAAAAAGTTAGATTTTATCGTCGTTTCATTTCATCGTACAGGTGTGCTTTCTTCGCGCGGCACTTATGCCAGTCCTAACTATACTCTTGTTCTAAATTACAAAGAGCTGCATTGTGTTCAAATATTCATAAACTGTCACAAGAGGGTATGAAGTTAATTAATCTTATTTTTTTGGGTTTATTCTGTGCCAAATAATGACACCTCTACGTCACTTCAATATTACTTTGTTAAATGTCAGAAAAAATGGGATTTCTATATCACTTTGAGCTGTTAATTTCCAGAAACCATATAAGTTAATTCAGTTTCTGTAATGTTGATAAATCAATCAGGCTACTTCAATGACACTTTGAATTCTTAACCTCTCAGAAGAACTGTAAATTTTAAGTAAAAGAGTCAGGAAAAAATGGGAATTGATTTTATTTTGGAGTATGAAAATATCACATCCGTTGTAATTTTGATTTTGCGGATCTGTGAATGTCAGACATCATGAAAGAGCAATATCACTTTGAACTGATTAAATGTCCTGACAGAAGTAATGCAAATTCAGTGTTACCTTCAGTTGTTATAAAAGGTCAAGTTATGACAGCTCAGCCTTACATTGGAGGTTTCAAATACCAGTATAAAATGACGGAAACTGTGGAAAATTAATATCATTTTGTACTATTAAATGGTCACAAATAATGAGCTTTAAATGTCTGAAATCATGTCTAGAAATGTTGTAGTGTCAGATATTATGAGATTTCAATAACTCTTTGAACTATAACAATGTCAGAAATTAGGCAAAATTTCATACGTCATGCAAAAAGTAAGAAATTATATAAATGTGTTAATTCGCCAATGTCAGAAATACTGTAATTTCAGTGTCACTTAGAACTGTCGCAATATCAAATATCATGCAATATCAACATTCGTTAGAATTCCTTCAATATCTTAACTACTGAAAGTAATACAGATCACATCATTTCAATATCGCTTTGAATGTGAGTGTCAGAAATACTGCACTTTCAATATCCCTCTGGTTCTTTTATACTCTCCAAACACACTGATACACCATTCGTGACCAAATATTTCGCTGGTTGCCTTAGAGTAGATGAACACAATAAATCTGTTGCAAACGTCTGGATCCTTGTAAAAGGTCAAGGTCGATGGCAAAATACTTTTTCTAGAACAACGTTTATCACTATTTATCATATACAACTTCAGGGTAAGGTTTGCTTTTCATAAGATTTAATCTTATCTTACCGCCTCGGTAGCCTAGTGGTAGAGCATCCGCTTCGAGTGCGGGAGGTCTTGGGTTCGATCCCCGGCCGCGTCATACCAAAGACGTAAAAATGGTACTAGTAGCTTCCTCGTTTGGCGCTCAGCATCAAAGAGGGTAGTGCTAGGACTGGTCAGCCCGGTGTCTGTATAAGGTGACTGGGTGGGGTATCATGTCACGTGTCTACGGCGTGATATTCCAGTGAGGCATTGTGCTCACTGCTTCGAGTAGACACCGTCGTTTATATTACTGAAAAATTGTTGAAAAAGACGTTAAACCCGAACACATACATAATCTTATCTTAAATGTGTATTTTCTTAAATCACCGACCCTGGATTCAGTAGAAGGGTCCATGTCATATATGTCTATGTCAGGAGTAATGCCCAGGTTTTTTCTATCCTTGTTATGCACATTTCAAGGTCCTCCGTTTTAGGAAATTCTGTCTCGTATATTTTATCACGATTATTTTTCTTGTAATCGTGTCGTTGCACTCAATGGCTACAGGTAGGTAACGCGTCCGTTCCGTTTTTCCAGCGACATAATTCTTTTGATTTACGAGACGAATCTAGGATCTATCAACATCGGCTAAGTAATGTTTTCGTAACGGTTCTGTTGCTTTTAAAAGACAAAAATACTGTTAAAAAGAACTGCAAATTGCCAATAGCACCGACAGTTACACGTTATAAGTAGGAAAAATTTTACATTTGCATCACAGATTAACTGGCGTTGCTCTGAATGCCCATTTGAAACTTGTAAAGCTTAAACTGTACGAAAAACGTATTAAATATTACAATAAATGAGTATCATGGTTAACAGTAATAATTTTGGTAATATTTCTTTCGAAAGAACGAAAATCCTTAATTTCTTTGCCTGTTTCGTTAATGAAAATATATGTTTTGTATTAAATCTAAAACCTCCTCATAAAGTTGAAAACAAAAGTGCGATGTCTTGGACTCTCAGAGAACTCTTTGATATGTAGCTTCCAGCTAATGGACAGGTTAAAGTTATGCTTTATATAGCTCTTCTCGGCAGGCATTCATGATGTTCAGGTAAAGGAATTTCAAAACTTGATAACATGTTTATATAATAGCAAAAGCTGATCTTCACCCGATTTACAATTATTGAAAATGTCAAATGCACACTTTTTACGCAAATGGCGTCGAAAAATAGTTGTGATGTTTCGGGGCGTCCATTTAATTTTAAAAAGTATTTTTTTTTCTTTCAATAAGCCCGTTGAAACGTATACGTTGATGTAAGTTTCAAATATGTTCTCCGACTATTCGCCGACGGATAGCTTACTTTATGCACACATCATGCCAAAATCTTTCTACGAAATTATTGTTTTCGAGTGGAATGACGAAGTAGTGTGTAAAAACTGTCACATGGATTAAAAAAAAACAACTAAAATTATCATATACGTTTATTTAACTGTAAAATGAGCAAAACATAAGGGGGTCTCCGACTTCGTTTTCACTGTATTGTCTTGAATTTTCCCCTACCCCCATTTTCACGCGCAGATTTTGTGCATCAAAATTTCACAAAGAACTGTTTGTATTTTAGAGAAAAATAAGTTAACCACAAAAGAGTTTACAAAAACATAAATTTCATTTTAAGCGTATTCTAATTTTGTAAGCAATTTTCCGGATTTCTTTCTGATTTTTATTGTCACACTTGTATACATGAATACATGTTACACACAAAAAGCGTAATGAAAAAAAAAAGATACCTTTTTTTAAACATTTCACTGTTCGTTCTCTCGTCCATACATTTTCTGAAAATGTTCCTGAAATGTTTTTGAATAAATCTAAGATCCTTGACTACAGAGTTCATTTTCACGCTACGATGCTATGAAAATTGGGAAGTTTAAGCACAGTTAAAACGTTACTTCTTTTCCCCGTGTTTTTCAACCAAGTTCACATTTTATTTGCAGCCTTTATTAAACGGCTTGTTGTATTATTAATTGGCTTCAATCCGTTTAAACTATTTCATAAATAGTTAAATACAAATTTCCCCGGAATCCGGAGATATTACTTCGAGCCTGACTAGCTACAGCCTTCAAGGAAGTGGGAAAGTTGTCAATTTCTTACGGAGAGTGACTATAAAGACAGCTTGTGTAAGCAGACCGCCGTGACATAATTGGAAGGTTGATGTGAAACGGCATAAACCTAACACAATTAATGGTTATCAAATGCATGAGCGCAAAAAAATTTTTATTCGATGTCGGATCTATCTAGGTCTATCACGGCCCTTTTGTCTTGTAACTGCATACAGTCTTGCCTAAAAACGATAATGGAGACTTTTTTGAAATGTATAACTAATTATAATTATATAATGTCATTCATACCATCGGTTTGTTAAGGATGAAGAAGAAGAGGAAGTATGGTAAAACTTAAAAAATACATTAAAGATGTTTTGGTTACCATGTATGTGCTAAAATGCATATCTAGAAGAAGTCAAAAGTCACAGTCCATGACCTTTTAGATAGATAAACATCAGATAGAAAAGGACATGGAACAGTATGGTTAAGATCTACAGAGTAATGCAGCACAGCTTCAGTCAAAACAGGCCAAGTTAGACAGGTACGTTAGAATTTAAGAAGTTTTAGTATTAATACGCATGACAAGAATTTTGTGTAGATGGTCAAATGTTGAAGTTTTTAAGATGTATCTGAGATTTACCTTCTCCTGTCTTAATATTGTACTGAGCCTGAGGGTCAACTTTAATTATAGGTAACTGTACGTTTTCTTTGATGTCATTCATTCCGTAAGGGGGTCTCCGTGGCCGATTGGTTAAGGTCGCTGACTTCAAATCCAGCTCGCTTACGGAAGGTCGGTGGTTCTACCCAGGTACTAGTACCTTCTCGTGATGAAATAATGCACAGAGTGGCACCTGCGAACTTCCCCAACCATCAAAGCAGGAAGGTCGCCATATGGCTTATAATTGTGTCGGTGCGACGTTATCCAACAAAATAAAAAATAATTCATTCCGGCTATTTTTCTTTTACATGGCTAAAAGAACAAAAGAGAGAACAAAAGAGTAGCCACATAAATGCCCATATGTAGGGACATCCGTCTGTCCGTCCGTCCATCACACTTCTTGTCCGGAGCATAACTCAAAAAGATATTGAAGATACTAACTTGTAAGGGTACCTCCGCGGCCGAATGGTTGAGGTCTCTGACTTCAAATCACTTGCCCGTCATCGATGTGCATTCGAACTTCACGAGACGTTTAATTCTTCATGTGAGGCAGCCATCCAGCTGGCTTACGGAAGGTCGGTGGTTCTACCCAGGTACCCGCTCGTGATGAAATAACGCTCGGAGGGGCACCTTGGGTCTTCCTCCACCATCAAAGCTGGAAAGTCGCCATAAGACCTAAAATTGTGTCCGCAACAAAATAAATAAATAAGCTAATTTGTAACTTCACACAATAATAGTGCTATTTGAGAGGAAGTGCAGTGATAAGGAACCATAACTGTTGGTGGTCCCATTTTTAAATTACCTCCTTTTTTTGTAAAAACCCATTTTTCTTCCTTCTTTCTTCTTAAGGAAAAGGTAAATTTTATTTACTGTCGCTTTGTGAAACAATAAACATAAGCTATATTTTACCCCAAGCAATTTGCGGATACCCATTTACAGCTGGGTCGACTGAGGCAATCGTAATAAAGTGCCTTGCCCAAGGACACACCGCAATGGGAGTAGCCAGGAATCGAACCCGGGGCCTTCACCTCCATGGGAAAGTGTCTTAGAACTCTTTCGACCAATGCTTGTCCGGAGCCTAAGTCCAAAACTATGAAAGAGATTGACTTGATTTTTAACATGTAGATAGAGGTCAATGAGAGGAAGTGCAGTGTCAAAGAACCATAACTCTAGCTGACCTCATTTTTAATTATCTCCCCTTATATGAAAAAAGCTTATCCAGAGCATAACTTGAAATCTATATGAGGGATTGACTTTTAAAATACCTTTTATATTCATAGAAATCAGTAAGAAAGGAGTGCAGTGTCAAACAACAATAACTCTAGCTTAAATTCTCATAGAACAATTGAGGGGGAGTGCAGTACATATAGATAATACCTCTAAATCACCCTATTTTTATTATCTCCTTTATGTATAAAATATTGTCCGGAGAATGACTTGAAAACTGTATAAAGCATTAACTCCATACTTAACACATTCATTAAGGTCTTTGAGAAGAAGTGCATTAACAAAGAACCATAACTCTATACGACCCTGTTTTTGAATTGCCCACTCCCTCCTTTTCTGATTTTTGCTTCGGGGATCATCCATTGGTGTTACACGTTGCCTTGTTTAGTGGTAGTATAGTAGACGCAACTTGACCCCGATGGTTGACCTTTGCATTACAATACACAATGAGGCACAACCTATTATCGAAAAGGAGTGTACGTAAAACACGAACTGCACGAGAAAAAGGAAATATAAATTTGTGTAAATATAAATCAGTGTATTGGAAATATTTAAGTGATCAAATATAAGTATATATACTTTGATACTGCACTGTGTACAAGCTAATTCCATATAAATATACACGGCTACCCCAAGCACCCTTGATTTCTACAATGAAATAATCGATATGAATAATCAGCCTAAGGTCAACCATCGCGGTCAAGTTGCGACTACTATACACATTTATACTGTATTTATCTATACAATACATGTTGTATACATTGTGTACTATTTTAAACCTAATGCATAGTAAATGTACTGGTAATATGCATAAACTAATTAATTTTATGTTATCATAGACTATATAAAGTAATTATACATGTTTTAAATATTAAATTTGGATCTAATATACCATTAAGCTTCGCATTTAAATGTTGTATGAACTTTCAGCATGAGGTTACAGACTATCATGAGCTGTGTATAGATGGCTAGAAAATGTTTATCTTTGCAGGAGGTTTTTATCATATATTGCATTTCTTAAATACCATTAAAACTAATAAATATAAAATTACTGTAAGGCATCTAAATCTGATGTATTAGTTTTGTTAAGTTGTAATATATGCCGTCCAGATTCAAAATATCATCAATGCACCTTCTGATATTATTAAAAGCTTACATGGCGTCAATCTAGGCTTTAATCTACAGGCTAAACGTAACAGTAAAAATTTAAATCAGCAATTTGTGAGGCGCTGTTATTTTCCGTTGGAATACCAATTGGTTTATTTTAAGGTTTAACTTTAAAATATTTAATTAGCGAGTGATAACTCTTGCTATACATGTTTACTTACTCTTGTCTGTAATTACCTTTCTTGAAAATGGTTAGAATAAACCAGTCCATAATTTTTGAGTTATTAAATTTCATTGGTCGTAGTTCTGAATTACATTTTGTTTCATACTTTTTGATTGGTTTAGTCTTGGCGCATTAGACTGTATTTCCCCGCGGATTCTGACGTAGTGTGAGGCCAGGCCTTTGTTTAGAAGTAACTCTTTTCTTCACTGTTGTTTTTGTCTTTGAACTGATCACACGTTCTTTTTCGAAAAATTAGTAGTAGTTTTTGGGATTCAACAGTATCCCTACACGTTAAAAAATTAGATTATATCGGATATGAAAGATACAGCACTGAAATAATGTAAAAAGTGGAAAGGAGTGAAATAAGCACTAGGAGTGGCGTATAAATAATACGTTTTGACTTTATTTGTGAATTTTGTGAACTTTGTTTTGTGAAGTGATAGTGACTGAGTATGGCCACGGCCAACAAGAGAAATACAAAAAGACAAGATTATAAGAAAATGCACGAAGGAATCGAGCTAGACGTTGAAGTGTTTGATAATAGTATAAAGCACGAACCAGTCATAACAACGAACACCTCAGGCGGGGCCTCCTTAGAACCGGAAGATACACAAATGAGTCATAATAAAGAAACTCATGAAAATGGCGATCTCGCTACGAGCAAGGAAGAAGACGAGGAAATGCGTCTCATAGAGCAGGCGATCGAGGCAGCCGATGCGGAAAAACAGGAGATTTTGAAGACAAGAAAGAAGGAAGAGTTACGGGCACAGTTGCGACGTAAACAACTAGAAGTGAAGCAGCTGAAAGAGGAAGGTAATGCTGTTTATCAATTTGATATTGAACCTAATCCACCCCCAGTTCCAACACCAAAACTGCCAAAATTGCCGAATCATAACAAGTCGGAAGGCCGGGTCACAATAAATACTCTAAGGAAAAACAGTAAGCTTTCAAAAAAGGTAAACAAGCAGATGAAACAACTAGGTCTAACAGACCCTGATTTGGATGTGTCAAATTCGGACAGTGACTCGGAGTCAGAAACAGACTCTAGTACCACCAGTTCCTGTGATAGTAGTGATACCGAAAGTAGTTCAGATTCTGAAATAGAGACAAAAAAGAAACACAAGAAATCTAAAAAGAAATCAAGAAGTAAAAAGTCTGGTATTAAAGCCAAAAGTTCTGACAAAGTAAAATTCGCACAAAAATATCCACACTCCCAACTTCGGTATGAGTATGTTAGTAGGCATATTTCTTTTCAAGATCTAAATTTGAATCTTTTTGTAGCCGGGGAACTTATATATCAGAAAAACATATTAAGTCCAAGGAAAGAAAGGGTAGATTAAAATTATTGAAGCGTTTAATGTATCTTAGTTCCACATACAGCTTTTCCATTCTAAAATCTTATTATGCCGCTGTGCTCAGAGAGATAGAATTGGGTGAAAAATCATGGTCAAATGATTTTCATTATTTAGAAGTGGCAATTTTACATAAGTCAGGGCCAACGGTCAAGGGTAACCCGGGTGGATTCAAAAGTAAATCACAATTTAAACCCAAATATGATACAAAAACAGAAGAGAGCAAAGATGAATCACCAGTTTGGTTCTGTTCTCTATATCAAAGAAACAAATGTCAACATAAATCAGGTCATATGGTAGTTGTCAAGGGCCAGATGAGACTAGCACAACATATTTATGCTACTTGCTGGCAAAAAGACCGCAAAAAGCTGCAGCATCCAGAAAGTTCTAGTGAATGTGTTCACATGTCCGCTTGACTGGTTAATACAATAGTGTCTTTTGAAAATAAAATAGAAGACATTTTTTTACCAAAATTTTGTTATACCAAAACAAAGAAAATTGATAAAATTTGCAACCACGAGGTCATTTCCATTGATAATTTTGATACAACAAGTGTTCCATTTACTTCACATACAAATACTTGCAAATTATGTATTCAGGTCAAGAAAAGTCCCAGTTTTTTGAAAGTTAATGATAGAATTAGAATGCATGAATTAGTAAAACAATCAGGCAAGCATAATTTTGAAAAGTGTCGTTTTAAAGTAAATAATAAAATAGACACAGATTATTTGAGACGAAATCTTGAGAATTTTGGTTATAAAGATTTACTGGTTTGCGATTTGATTGAATTTGGATTTCCAATAGGTTTCACAGGAGATGATAGTTTGTTTCCCCTTCCCAAACCAGTGTGGCAATATAAAAATTATCAAGGTGCCAATGAATTTCCAAAGCAAATGTCAGAGTATTTAATTAAGGAGATGAACGAAGATGCTATTATTGGTCCATTTAAGTCCAATCCATTTTCTAGCAATTTGCTGATTTCTCCTCTAAATACCGTTCCAAAGAAGGATATTTCAGACAGAAGGGTTATTTTAGACTTAAGTAGTGCAACTCGATGTGCTGTAAACAGTTTCATTGATAAAGATGTTTACTTAGGTGAACAAGTAGCCTTAATTTTTCCAAAAGTGGATGATTTTGCACGTTTAATAGTTGCCAAAGGTCAAAATTGCCTTATGTTTAAGAAGGATTTATCCAGAGCCTATAGACAGATTTATATTTGTCCGGGCAGTTACAATCTAGTTTCATATGTCTGGAATAAACATATTTTCTGTGATGTTGTATTGTCCATGGGTTTGAGAAGCGCGGCTCAAATTTGCCAACGAGTCACCAATGCTATTGCTTTTATTCTTTTATCATTATCATTATCTGTTTTAAACTATTTAGATGACTTTGCAGGGGTTGAAAAGCCACAGCATGCAGAATTTGCTTACTTGACATTAGGCCGAGTATTAGAGAGAGCAGGTATAAAGGAATCTGTTAGTAAGAGTTGTCCCCCTTGTCAGATTATGTCATTTCTTGGTGTTTTATTCAACTCTAACACAATGACAATGGAAATAACACCACAGAGACTAATTGAAATTACAGGCCTAATTAAGTCTTGGTTACATAAGGATTCAGCCAATTTAAAGGAAGTCCAACAATTGCTTGGTAAACTCAATTTCATTGGTGCTTGCGTCAAACCAAGTAGGGTATTTGTATCCAGGTTACTTAATTGGTTGAAAGAATTGTATAATATGGAAAGGTCAAAGCAGGTGTTAATTCCAACGGAGGTAAGGAAAGATTTACTTTGGTGGGATACTTTCCTACCACTTTACAATGGAGTTTCCATGTTATCATTAGGTGATTGGTCAGAGCCTGATCAAATTTTCTCATCTGATGCATGTTTAGATGGCTGCGGGGGTTTCTGGAATGGAAAATTTTTCCATACTCGGTTTCCAAGTAGTATCTTGGACAAAAAATTACATATAGGTGCTCTGGAGATGTTAGCCTTGGTAGTTTGTCTACATCTATGGGGTGAAAAGTTTAAACATCACCGAATAGTGGTCCTATGTGACAATCAGTCAGGGTGCATTACACTCAGCACTGGTAAATCCAAATGTACCTTTCTTCAGTCATGTTTGAGAGAAATTTGCTTCATAGCAGCAGTTAATGAGTTTGAAATTCGTGCTCAGCATATTTGTTCAGAGGAGAACCGTATTTCAGATTGTTTATCAAGATGGCATAAGGATGACAAGTATAAACAAATCTTTCACTCAACGGTCAAAGATTTCAGGTTACAGGAACATGTAGTTAAATACTCAGATTTCCAGTTTTTAAATGATTGGTAATAAAATTTAAATTTCAGAGACCCAGATTAAAGAATTAAAAGATGAACTTGCTTACTCAAACCGGAATGCTTATGCAGAAGGATCCAGAAAAAATTTAAATATACAATGGAAATCCTTTTTATTGTTTTGTACTTATTTTAAACTATGTGCTATACCAGTTGATACATTAACATTACAATTATATGCTCAGTTTTTGAGTAGGACATTTAAATCTGTCGATTCAATTAAAAATTACATCAGTGGAGTTAGAAACATGCACCTAATCTTAGGAGCTAAAACAGAGCAAATTAATAAATTTTTATTAAATTTATCCTTAAAAGGCATAGCAAAATCAAAGTGTCATATGGTGAAGCGAGCAGAACCTATTTTTCCAGGTATTCTGTTACAGATTCATAAAGCTTTAGATTTTTCAAAGGCTGATAGTTATGTTTACTGGTGTCTTTTCCTTTTCGCCTTTTTTCTTTTGGCCAGAAAATCAAACTTAGTACCCACTTCCAGACATGATTTAATAAATCCAAAATTTTTAATCAGTAGGGATGTTACGCAATCCGAGTTAGGACTGTCAGTAACCATAAAGTGGTCCAAGACCATTCAGCAAGGGGAAAGAGTGCTTCAGTTCCCTCTGGCACCTATTCCTCATTCACCATTGTGTCCAGTTACAGCCTATAATAACATGATTTCCTTGATTCCCAGGTCTCATGCCTCGCCACTGTTTGTTTTGAAATCTGGCAAATTGGTTTCATACCGTATGTTCTTGAAACAGTTACGTTTGGTAATTTTACAGATAGGCCTGGATCCTTCCAAGTACTCGACTCATAGTTTTCGTCGTGGTTTTACAACATTAGCCTTTCGTTTAAATTTACCAGCTGACATTATTCAAAATTTGGGGGACTGGAAATCTGATTGTTACAAAAAGTACCTAGAATTTACTTTGTCAGACAAGGTTAGAGTGTCTAAGTTTATATCTAGCAACTTACAGAGAGGCATTTTTGAAGCAGATGGGTTTTCAAAATGTTGAGTCTTATTTTCATGATACGAGTGTTTGTCTTCGACCTTAAGAAGGGGAGACGATCCTACTTACAGTGGCATTTTTGACATCACTGGGTAGGATCACGTGGTTCTGTTTATCATGTTTTAAGACTTTTCAGATTGTATACTCATTTGCGTTATGTTTATTGTCTAAGTATAGATTAGATTATGAAAGTGTATATATAGTTTTAAATTATTTCCTATGATAGTCAGAATAGTTACTTAGGCATGTCCAGTGTACACTTGACAGCAAACTGAGAAGCAAACTCAGTTCGAAAGTAAAGACAGTTCTAATTATTTGTTTTACTCATATTGTCTTTATAATTATTTAATTTAATGTGATGATTAATTATGCATGTTTTTAATACTTGTTTTTTCTTTGCAGACTGTCACAAAATCCGTAAAGTTCTCATTGTTGGGGATTCCATAGTGAAGCATTTACCACATATTGAAGGTGATACTAATTTGTCTTTTAGGGGGGCAACTATAGGTAAATTGCAACATCTTTTTGATCAAAAAGTCATTTCTTTAACTAATGTTGAATTTTTGATACTGCATGTAGGTACAAATAACATTAGCAACAATTGGTCAGTAAGAGATATGCAATCAATTCTAACAAATTTATTGGCCATTGTTCGTAAAAAATCTAAATAGGTATATATTATTGTGTCCTCCATTTTGCCTCGTCCAGTAGATATGGAAACAACTTCTGAGAGGATTAAAGAATATAATAAATCGCTTGATGATGTATATGCAAAGGAACTAAATTTCAAATTTATTAAGTCATACAGACCATTCTTTACTAAAGGTGCGGTTAAAAGGAATCTCTTTGCATCACTGGACGGGGGTCTTCATTTGAATTTTGAAGGTTCAGCTCGTTTAGGTCATTATTTGAAAAACGTAATTGCACATTTGCCTTAACGCACTTAAATGACAGATGAACAATAAGGTAAATATCAGATTGCCTACATTTGAATTAGTTACTAAGGTAGACAATCGCGAAAGAGAAAGTCATAGTTAGCTACCTTAGTTTAGTGTCAATATTTGTTGTCAAATTTTATCAATAGCCTTGTTTATCTAGCAAAAAATTAATTTTACATTAATTTAATCCAGGGATTCTATGAAGTTAAACAGTTTGTACAAGAGAATTTACTGTATAAGAGGTAGGCTATCATGTTGAACTGTTGCTATTTGTTTTTACTGCATTGTGTTCCATTACAGCTTATTTGCATTTGTATTTACTAAGGATACATGAGATTCAAAAACTATATATATAAAATTTTTGGAAACTATTTGAAGATCTTTTTATAGAGACAGATTTGTGTCTCCAGGCATAACTTTATCAGTTCAGTTACACAAGCTACATTCATCATTCATTACTATTTATGAATTTCATGTAATCTTATATTAATCTTAACCACCTTTTGGCTTATGACAAGTATCCCTTATGTTTTGATATGATTGCTTGCCTTACCAAATTTGCCTTGACTTTGTTTGCGTTGTCTTGCTTGCTTGCCTTATAATTTTGCCTTTATTGCCTTGTTTATTTGTGTCGTTTGCTTCATGTTTATTTGCCTATGTTTTGCTTGTTTTGGCTGTAATTTGGCGGTTTTCAGTATATATTTATATAATTGATAATTAAATTGATACACGTGTGATTATATTTGGCATTAAAATTCATATTTATTATTTGTCGTTTTCATTTCCCTTATTGAAGGAGCTAATTGGTTTATTTTAAGGTTTAACTTTAAAATATTTAATTAGCGAGTGATAACTCTTGCTATACATGTTTACTTACTCTTGTCTGTAATTACCTTTCTTGAAAATGGTTAGAATAAACCAGTCCATAATTTTTGAGTTATTAAATTTCATTGGTCGTAGTTCTGAATTACATTTTGTTTCATACTTTTTGATTGGTTTAGTCTTGGCGCATTAGACTGTATTTCCCCGCGGTTTCTGACGTAGTGTGAGGCCAGGCCTTTGTTTAGAAGTAACTCTTTTCTTCACTGTTGTTTTTGTCTTTGAACTGATCACACGTTCTTTTTCGAAAAACCCTCCCACCCTCCGCTAACTTACAGCCAAATAAATGTTATATATTGTTCTTCGTTTACAGTTATTAATTACTTTTGTTTACATAAATATTTATATAATTTATTTTTAATTAAATTCATTCTTGGATTATATGTATATGGTGTTGTGTTCATACATCATTTTTTAACTCTGTATCAGAGATGAAATGTTTCATATATTCGTATTCATGTGCTATGTGATATACAGTGAAAAAGGATGTTGTTCATGAACTCTGTTAGCGCAGAGATGACGAGTAGTGTAGATGTCATGAACTCTGTTTCAGAGATGAACGGTGTTTGAATTGTCGTGATGTTGATATAATGATCGTGATGTTGATATACTGTATGGTTAATGTTGTTAAAAAGTAACCTGCCGTATGACGGTTTTCAGTATATATTTATATAATTGATAATTAAATTGATACACGTGTGATTATATTTGGCATTAAAATTCATATTTATTATTTGTCGTTTTCATTTCCCTTATTGAAGGAGCTAATTATTTGTTTTTACTCACTTTAGCTCGTGAGTAAATCAATTATTCACTTATCCCTTGTTACTATAACTACAAATACAACAAAAACAGAATAGGATACAGGCAATTGTATTTGACACCATTTCGATTTACAAATATTTCAATGTATTCTGTATCTTTTCCGGGAGCCAGTGCATCTTTGATTTATCTGCAAAATACTAAAATACTGTAAAGCAACAGCAAGAAAAAGACACCAAAAGGTGCCTATGTTAACAGAGAAGGGAATAAATTTTGTATTCATAATTTTAACATGTCCGAAGCATTGCGGAATGATACTAATATCACTAGGGTAAAGATTACATTTTACTTGGACTTTATCATATACTCCCTGTGTAAAATCTCAAACTTTAAACTAAAATCAAATATTAAATCCATAAAATATTTCAATAAAACTTCAAAAAGTTGTAGTTTGTAGTATCGCCTGTGGAATGTCCATCCAAAAATCTAATTTGATTTTTGAAATAATGTGATATTTATTTCTAAAGTCACTACTAAAGTGTTCATTTACAAGTGGAACTGTCGTTTAAAATGCAACTCGATGGTCATTGAAATGATCTGTATTGGTCAGTAAATAACCCTGATGTATGTAAGTTGTAGTAAACTCTAATGTACAATACGGCAGGGTGACTGGATACATGTTTGTAAGTAATTAAATAACTTTTGATGTCAAATCGCACTCGTAACTGCACCTTAATGCAGTTTGAACTTTACAGTATATCAAAAATCAGATTTTTTAGTAAATGAACAGCACCTTGACGCACAACTTATCTGTCCAATACATGCTTTATTGCTCTGCCCCACAGAGTTGGATACTTAAAATATTCTTAATGAGTTGTCCCCCTTTGAATAAGAATGTCATTTGTAAAGAAATTATTGTAAACAATTGCCAAAAACGATATTTTACCTAGTTATGTAAAGTTTAAACACTCGCACGATGTTGCAAATGCATCAAAACGAGGACATGTTACAGCTTTTTCAAAATGGTAAGTTTTAAAAGGCGCTGAACTGTCCAGAAGTGTGGCCCCTTCATGCAGTCCCTTTCCGGAATTCAATACATACATGAATAAATTGACAATGGTTTTGTTGAATAACACAAATGTTTTATATGCTGTTAAACTTTCATGTAAAACAATGCTTTCTTTCTATGGTTTGATGACGTTCGAACTTTTTTCTCCGAAACATGGACCTATACCTTAAATACTATACATTGACGCTTAATCAAGAAAAAATCGTGGAAAGCAAGATTAAAAATGCATAAACAAAATTATGGTAAAGAGTTTGAGGCATGAAAGAAAGCATGAACTGGAATATAGTAACGATGGGAATCGTGAATAATTTTATATATATTTAATGGTCACATCTAATCAACGTCTTCAATATTGACATGCTCATTTGGCTTGACCATTCTATTAAATAAAGGCTAGAGCTTCCAGAGTCAGTAAATCTTACACAACTAACAAGAGTTACAACCCACTGCTCAAAACTATTAGTTATAGATCCATGATACGATTTGATGAAACACGCTTTTTAAATGATCTCTCAGAACAACCATGGTGGTTATTGGATGATCTTTAGAACTCGAACAATTCAACTGATTTATGTATTGATATGTACTTTACAGATCGAATGCTCCTTCTGGAATAAAACGTGTGGAAAAATGCTTATATACTTGATGCACTTTAAACTAGGGAAAGGTTTTACAAACAAAACGATGTGGAAAATTACAAAATATGGAGGCAAACCATAAATTCACTTTTATTCTTGTCCAAAAAATAAGACAAATCCTAAACAGTTATGATCATGAAATGACAGAATTAAATTCTAAAGTCGAAACATCTTTTTTACCATGTTGAGGGTAATGTTGTTACTGATCTATTTGTAACTGCCAATATGTTTAATGAGTAATTTTCAAGTATTCACAAAAGGTAACTGAATGAAACCGCATCAAATGGAAAATGGAACTAGTCCTGGCCAACACTTGCAGAGGTCAATGATGTGAACTCTCCTCACTTTTCTATTTCTCCTATGTACGCAATATTTTGTCCTGAAACAACATAAATCCTTTGAAATCACAATGTCAACAGGCTCAATTCAAATTCAAGATTCCTTAGGATATCTACTGATGTTGTATCTCCAGCTCTTACCAAGACATTAATTCTAGTATTTCGTCCGGTCAGTTTCCGAACTCTTAAGAGAGCCAAAGTTATTTCTATTTATAAGAATGGTGTAAAAGCAACACATATTTCTGTACTTCCTGTGTAATCTTTGGTTTTAGAACGCCATGTCACTTTACTTACGACATTATCTCGAGAGAAATAATCGGTTATATCATAATAATCAGGTTTTCGTGTAAACCATTCATGTCAATCTGAATTTACCAGATTAGTTGATGACTGCATAACAGCATTAGATAAAAATGAAATTTTGGTACTGTCTGAAGTATATGACCTAGTTAATGACTAGTTTAATCGTTAGAGATTAAACCCATTTATTTTCCACATAGTCAGTCACTAAGAGTCATATTGTATAGTACCGTATAATTCTAGTACCACTAGCAAGTCAGTTGTCTTTGAGTCTGCGAGCTATTTTTAGCGCACTATATAAGCAGGAAATCTTCCATTCTCGGGCCTTTTACGTTTGTGGAACTCAGAGAGAAGGTAGAGGACATATTATTTAACATTAATCCTTAAAAAATTAATTTTCCTTAATAAAATAATATCTTAAAAAATAATTTTAATTTTATTATATATAAGACACCTAGTCATCGCTGCTATCTTGACATGGAGGCTTAAAAGAATTATGATGAATCCAAGTCATGGGCGACATTACATAGATATACTAATAAATAAATAAATAAATAAATAAATAAATAAATAAATCTAAATAAATAAATAAATAAATGATATTCGAAATGCGTTCCTCGTCATCCAAAAACCCTTTGCATATATCTATCATGCCTATTAGTTTTGAAGTTACTTGATACTTTCATGCCACCGAAACGTTCAAAGACGCAGGAATTGGCAGACATGGTCCGTACAAAGAGGACTAGAACCAACATGCAAACATCTCCACAGTCAGAGCAGGGGGGATCAGGTGCTGTAGACCTACATCACAACATGTCGTCACCACCACCGCCAGAACAAGAATCGGGTGTTGTTAATCCACCACAGCCAGAACAAGGAGAATCAGGTGCTGTAAATCCGGCATGTTATAATTATAGTTCAAACATTCTTTCCGCACATGTTCCTTTGGCTATTAAAGAAAAAAATATGGGCAAACGAGTACATAGAACTACATCCCCTTCTTCCTAAAAATAAATCTGAGCCCGATTCTAAACAAAGAATACAATTTGAGAACGGAGAATTGATTATTGCACCAAAAGAGCAGTCGCCTAAGGTCTTAGAAAATATTCGGCTGATGCATTTCATATTTTTATTGCCATATACATTATGAAACATCCGCGGGAAATGAGCAGTTTATTACAATATATCGCGAATGTTAGGCAAGCTGCATCCAGCCATACGGGTTGGTTCACATATGATTCGCGTTTCAGGTTAAAGAAGTCAGTTAATGAAACATTAAGATGGGAGACAATCGATCCCGAACTTTGGATGTAACATATGCAGCCCATGCATTCTGTCGGTTTATCGGTTGCGTCCCCTGTGTTGAAAAAATGTTTTACTTTTAATAACAAAGGATATTGTGCGAATAAACAGTGTACCTATGCTCATAAATGCATAAAATGCGGATTTGGCATCCACCCGGCTTTACACTGCTATATAAATCGGGGCCAACAAATTCAGAGGCGTTATTTAAGACCTAACGGCTCTCGTTTCAGGCTCAACAACCCTGCTTCACAAAATTCAACATTTGCACCAAGAGTATCCCAGACAAACAGAAAGATTATGGGACCTAGGTTTAACGCCAATTAACCTATTAAATTTGGAAAAAAAGTTGTCACTTTATAATCAGGAGAATGCAAACTATTTACTGTCTCGTTTTAAATATGGTTTCAAGCTTAATTACTCGGGCCCCTGAATACCGATTTTCTCTTCAAATCTGGTGTCTGCAAAACAAAATCCAAATATTTTACATGGAAAATTAACTGAAGACAAAAAACTAGGATGGATTATCGGACCTTATGAAAAACCACCGATTTCAAATCTCCGAGTAAATGCAGTAGGCCTCATTCCAAAACGAACAGGTGGCTGGAGGCTTATAACGAATTTATCATTTCCTCCACAACAAAGTGTTAATGATTACATAGACCAAGAATTTCGTCATGTTAAGTATGCTCAGTTTGACGAAGCTGTAATTATTGTACAAAATTTAGGGAAAACAGCCTGCAAAGCAGACATTAAATCAGCTTTCAATTTATGCCCTATTTGGCCCGGCGATTTTGATTTACTAGGTATTAAAACAGAACAAGGTTTCTGGATACAGAAAATGCTTCCCCAGGGATAAGCCTGTGCGTGCTATATCTTTGAGAAGTTCGCTTCTTTTCTTGAATGGCTTGTAAAACAGAATCTGGAACAAATAACCTAACACATCTCTTAGACGATTTCTTCATGGCACATGCAAATTATGAATCTTGTTTACAGCTTTTTCATTCCTTCTAAAAAGTATGTTCGAATCTTGGTGTTCCTTTATGTCCTGAAAAACTGATAGGTCCAGTTAAAGTCATAACGTATTTAGGGCTGGAATTAGATGCTGAACACCAAACAATCCATGTCCCGGAAGACAAAATATGTAAAGCAAAAAAAGAATTATCTCGTCTAGTTACTCTAAAAAAGTGCGGTTAAACGAACTACAATCCATTGTTGGGTTACTTAATTTTATAACTAAAGCCATCCCTACTGGTAAGGCATTTTTACGCAGATTTTATGATGTCATGTGCCAAGGAAAAAAAACGTTACACTTTATAACAGTTACTAATGAGATGCGTGAAGATGCGACAATCTGGCTTACTTTTTATCTGATTTTAACGGAGTAGCGATGTTTAATGACAAAGATTGGTTAGAAAACACATACTTAGAATTATATACAGATTCCTCTGGTAATAGAAATTTAGGATGTGGTTGTTACTTTCAAGGTCGATGGAGGGTATTTCAATGGCCAGATCACTGGGAAGCTGACATATTTCTTGATATTACATATCTCGAACTCATACACATAGTTCTAGCACTTCAACTTTGGGGAACGTTTATGAAAAACAAAAAGATCATGATAAGATCCGACAATGAGGCTTTAGTAAATATCCTCAACAGTAAATCGTCAAAAAATAAGCGTGTTATGAGCTTGATCCGGCCCTTAATGCTTTTAATATTACAGAATAATATTCAGTTTAAGGGTAAGCATGTGCGCGGGAAGCAAAACAGCATTGCTGATTCTAATAGTCGCTTTCAGTGGTCAAGATTTTTATACCGGGAGTTACCGACAGACGCAGCAAAGCAGCCATGCAACATCCCAGAAACCTTTCTTCGAATCTTCAGCCGGAAATAGATAGACTGGTCACCGCGTTCCTATCTTTAAATACCCAGAAACAATACAGCGCTGCCATCTCCTCGTTTACAAACTTTTGCTCTCTATCGGGTCAACAGCTTATATGGCCTCCCAATGTACAGCAAATCACTGAATAGCGTACATGTCATTACAGCAATATGCATATAAATCAATAAATAGTTACATTTCCGCAATCATCTATGTCAACAAACTTAATGACTTTGAAGATAACACGAAGAAATTTATAGTTAAACGTATGCTTGAAGCCCTACGTAGAATCAGAGGCATAAATGCTACAAGGCAGCCCATAACAATACACATATTACAAAAGCTTATCTCGGCGTTGCAATGTATCTGTTGCTCACAGTATGAGAACATGATATTTGCAGCCCTACGTAGCTTTACTTCGGATAAGCGAGTTTACGTCATCAAATAAACAGTCACATGCCTTTTACGTTTGTGGAACTCAGAGAGAAGGTAGAGGACATGTTATTTAACATTTATCCTTAAAAAATTAATTTCCCAACCCGCCACTCCCTGTTGTTTTTGCATTTGATTTATAATTTCAGGAATCAAGACTGACCCAAAGCTTCATCATGGCTGGAATGAGCATCTTTTTGAACAAACGAGGAATTAACTCCAGGCTGTGACTGTTTTTCTAACGTTTCAATCATCTTTAGTCCGAAGGATTCAAATGAAAACACACGCGTGTAATACGTGGCACAGGAAGTGCTGGTTGCAGTAGTAAACTTACCGACTCAGGAGCTGTGCTCGTGTAACCGTTGTCGGTGCACGTGACATGGCCTAAACGAAAAGATAGACTGATTAATATTAAGTTTAATACATCAGTGTTTAGTATATTGTATTTGACTGGCGAAAATTTAACATAACTTTGAACTTTTTGCGACCGACGTCGGAGCAAATCAAATTTAATATTTAACATTTTATCTTAATCAATTACCAGTCATGATGGAAATTTTCATGCCAAGCATTAAAATAAAATAAAAATGAAAATTGTAGAGCTTTTTCTTACATATAGTTTAGTTATGCACCCACGTAACTGACGTGTGTCAGTTGATTGACCTCGTTTTTGAGCTAGTCATGATTGAAGACTATCTTATGTCCTTCATCTTGGCTCGAACCCAAAGCCGCTGACAGCGTAACCACTTGCCTTTACCCCATTTAATCAGATGACTTGTTGGAAAATAATCATTCTAGTTAAAGTCCTATAAATTTAATATAATTTTATATAAACACATCTTATCTTGACAAAACGTGACAACACACATTTCTGGATGCAAATCTGAATCTGAAACCGTTCCCAACAGGTGCTCCACAGGACTCTGTCTTAGGTCCTATTTTGTTTTTGATTTATAGGAATGATTTACTCTTATTTATAGAAAATACTACTGTAGATATATTTGCAGATGGTACAACTCTTTTCACTTTACATGTGTCAATCGATAATGTCGCCATGTCACTGAACAATGATCTTGCAACTGTTAATGATTAGTGTAAACTAAATCGAAATGTCCATCAATATTGCCAAAACAAAAGTAATGTATATCCCTTCAAGGTAAAAAATAAATCGTATTGCAGAATCCTTGCCTGCTGTTTATCAGGTGAGGAAATTACTATCACTTCTCATGAAAAATTACTTGGTGTTAATATTGACATCAAATTTACTTGGAATATTCATATTGATCTTATTCTTAAAGAATGTAACTCCCCTTTGTGCCTACTGTTACGCATAAAACGCTTTCTCTCTCTAGAAATTCGTAAACCTTTTTGTAACACGTCCATTTTACCTCATTTTGACTACTATTGTATAATTTGGGGAAGATGTGGTGTTGTCTTAGAAGATAGAGTAGGTCGTTTTGAAAAGAGGCCTTGATAAAAAATTCGAAATTCCATCTCGTACATTGTTTTCAGAACTAAATTGGATGACTTTTTCCGAACGCGTTTAATTTCAAAAAGCAGAACCATAAATGGCATAGCCACTTCGTATTTCAAAGGTCCACTTACATTTCCTTCTGATATTCATTCCAGAACATTTAGGTCATCCTCTCATCTCCAACTTGTCATGCCAAAACCAAATTTTGAATCTTTCACGAAAACGTTTCTGTACTCTGGTTCAGTTATTGGAATGGCTTCTCCCAGTACATACAAAATGCAACTTCAAAAACATATTTTTAAGCCTTATATTTACAAGGGAATAAATTCCCCAGTAGCTACATGTAGCAGCTCTTGAGATAAATTCTATTCTTATTGTTATTATGCATTTTGTATCATGCTTTTTTATAACAGTTTTGTGTAAATGTATGTATTGTTGAGGGCCTCATGACAGATGGATTTTTTTCTGATTTGTTCCAATGAGTTTCCTCGTTGAATAAAGCCTTTGTTCTTTTTATTAATGTTACAAAAACAGAAACCTCAACGTTTCACATACAGTTAAATGACTCGGCATGATAACAGATTACATGGATGAACCCGAGAAAGTTGCAGTCATTTGTCCTCGCTAAGTTAATTGTCACAAAAAGATAATTAAAGTGAAAATGCGCATTATTAACGATGTTTTTAAAATCTTCATATCCAAGCTTCAATTGTACGAGTGTGTAGATGTTTACTGACGATACGTGACAGTAAACTGTGTTTTATGTTTTTTTTTGTTGGGTTTAACGTCGCACCGACACAATTAAAGGTCATAATTATGGCGACTTTCCAGCTTTTGATGGCGGAGGAAGACCCTAGGTGCCCCTCCGTGCATTATCACGAGCGGGCACCTGGGTAGAACCACCGGCCTTCCGCAAGCCAGCTGGATGGCTTCCTCACATGAAGAATTCAACGCCCCGAGTGAGGCTCGAACACACATCGATGAGGGGCAAGTGATTTGAAGTCAGCTTCACTCGGCCACGGAGCCCCTCCCCGCCCCCCCCCGTGTTTTATTTTTGATAGGGATGTTAAACCATTGTAGCTTGACAAGAGCACTTTGCTTGTTAAACATAAGTTCAGTTGCATTCGAAGCTGTAAGAGTCACTTCTAGTTGTTCAAATGTATAAACAAATGTTTAGACATTTAATGTTAGTTAAAAAACTCAGACCTACAAAGTAATACATTTAGAATCATTTTTTCAAATAATATTGAATGCAAAGTATAATAACAGGAAAATCGGTATTGAATATCCAATCAAAAACCATATGGATTCGTGCTTCGCTTGTGCGTAAGGTTCTTTTTGGGCAGAAGCCATTCCATTGGCTTACTAAAGCTCGATGGTTCTACCAAGGTGCCGGCCCTTGATAAAATAATTTCCGGAGGGGTACCTTGGGTCTAGCTGGAAAGCCTTCCCGTACTTGTATTCAGTGTTGTTATATTTTCTTGCCCTTTGGGATCATGGAGTCCATTCAACATATGTGTAATAAAGTTCCGCTTAAGCCGGTGCTAGAAAGGCGTGAGAGATGTTGCACATTTTATTATCTCTCATGAACAGACTCAATCAAACCGAGTCTGCTATTATTTTTCTTCGTTGCATTCTTTGCCTGCAAAGGATCTTTTTACAGATTTTATTACTTTAATTGTGTCGGTGTGACGTTAACCCCGCCTCTCTTAAAAACAAACAAGGTAAAAAGGTCAACCAATGAGTAAATATTTTATGAGGACTTTAAGTGAAATTCAGTGGAGTACAACAGAGAAGAAAGATAGGTTCGCAGCCGAGTGCTCCTCACGCACGGAGGCCTACTTCTATCACTCGTAAGCGTGTCGTAGCCGAAGCAGATGTCCATATTGACGGTAACCCGTCTCCCGAGCATCTTATTACTAAATTATCCTCTGATATGCATATGCAATTTAGATTTCTGTCTGATTGAATAGACACAACAGAGTCCGGTCTTGAACAACGCATTGCAAATAAGGTGTCGCAACCGCTAAAGAAGAGGGTTAATTCGGAATTAAGCCAAATGCGGAAGGACATCGACAGTAAATTGGAATCGTTTCAAGAATCACTTCGAACATACGTCGCAGAGGAGTTAGAGTTAGATCAATGCTAAGTTGCAGTCATTATCAACTGGTGAATAATGTAATAAGCAAGATGATATTACTAAGGACATTATCATTCGAGGTCTACGAGAAACATCTAATGAAAATATCACAAATAAGATCAACAACCTGATTAAGGATGGTCTGAAATTCAAGGTATGACGTGTGCGCGTGCGGTGAATATTTCAAAGCCTGGTATCGTAATCGTTACAATGAAATCTCATGACGATAAACGGAAGGTCATGCTTAAAAAGTCTGATCTGAAATCTAACAGTAAATATTCTTCAGTGTACATAAACCATAACCTGTCAAAAGCGGATCGTGTTATGTGAAATAGTTTTAGAACAATTTGTCTGCGCTGAAACACCGCAGTCTGCGCACTGTGGTACGAAAAGGTTCAAAAGATCATTATGGTGGCAGTGAGAGATCCGGTGAATCTTCACGTGATCGTGACAGGCTAAAAGAAACCATGAGTGACATCAGAGAAACACCGGGTATGGCAACAACCATTGTGATAATGGCAACCGGGGCAATGGACGATACAGTAATAGCGGTAGCCGTGGTAGTTCAAGCGGTAATAGTTCCTGCAGGAATATGTTAAAAATCGGGGTTAAGAAAGTGCGTGAGTAGAGTACAAACCATAAACCAAACGATTTCATATTACGTTCATCGTGTGTTTTAAGCCAAGATTTTGATATTTTAGGCGTTGCCTATAACTCCTACAAGTAGTCCGTACCATTCCTTATTGTCTTGGAATATTTTAATTAAGCTCTGACGTTGAAGACAATACACAGTTTTTACATTAGACAAATTTGATGTTAGTAACATTCCAAAACTTTTAAGAAGGATCGGGATATGCTATTACAGATCAATAGTATCATAGATACGTTAGAACAGGGTCTGCGTACCCAGTTAGATATTGATTCGATTTATGATGAATGGTGTGGAATAATTAAGCAAAGCATGTATAAAACTTTTCCCTATAAAACTATCAGTATTGGTGTTTCGAATAAAAAAAACGAAGGCCAGGTAAACCTTGGTTTTGTTTTTTTGTTTTGGGTTTAACGCCATTTTTCAACAGTATTTCAGTTATGTAACGGCGGGCAGTTAACCTAACCAGTTTTCCTGGATTCTGTACCAGTACAAACCTGTTCTCCGCAAGTAACTGCCAACTTCCCCACGTAAACCTTGGTGGTCAGATTATTTGTCTACATTATGGGCCGATTTGTGTGTATTGCTGAACGTGACTGGGTTAACTGTCAAGTTGGAAGTGATAAATTAAGTTATAAATCCGTTGTTTTTGTCAATAAACGTAAAGTGTTTGATCGTGAATTGTTTGATGCGAAATGGTATTATTGGTTCAATGTGCAAACTGCTCTAATAATTGAATGTAACACCAGTAGTAAAGGCTGATGATCTGGTACCGGATCATCAAGCGGATATGGCAGATAACTCTTTTTTCCAATACGCCCCATGGTGATCCGGTACCGGTACCAGATCATCATCCAGCCTATGCGTAGCTAGGGATGGCCATCCAGAGTGCCAGATCACCACCCAGGGTACCATATCACCATCCAGGTACCGGATCATCATGGCGCTTGTTGCTAGGTACCAGATCATCATGCCCATGCGTTGCAAGGTACCAGATCACAATTTAGGGTACTATATGCTTTACCAGTTGACAATAAGAGAAAAGGTACTTTCTTTCATAAAAAGAAATGGAGTGGCCCTGAAAAGGGCCGTTGTGTTTTTTTTCAGTTGTGTTTACTTCTTGGCCTTCTTGTGGTTGTTGATAGATTTCATGTGTGCACCTCTTCCTGTTGATCCAACTCGTTTGTTTGGCACTGTATCATCCTGATCATCCAATAGAGGTCTTTAATCGACTGTGTACTGACATCCTGCTCTTCACCCTTACTATTTTCCTGCTGAGTCGTACTTGTCGTTGTTGGAGAAGTGAAGAGGATAGGTACCGTAAGTTGAGCTGCCTTGAATTTCACACCACATTCCGTTCGATGATGTCTTCGACTCTCCTTGATAGTAGAGTTGAGTTTGACCAGATTTATGTTGACAGTCTTGATCTCTTCCAGTATGGATGTTCCAACTTTACTGAGGTACGCCATATGTGCCTCCTGGTGCTGTGACTGTTGCTGAGCTTGTTGCTGTGGCTGCTGTTGATACTGTTGTGTAAAATTCGCCTGCGGTGAGGTATAATATGAATCTACACCATTCTGCATGGTATTTTGAGGTACCGATGTATACACAGGTTGATGACTCGGTGTATAGGTATTCATCTGTGGTACTGTTTGTGTATACGGTTCAATGATATTTGTTGCCTCCATGACTTCTTCAAGTATAGATTTGACAGAAGGTAAGATATTCTCCATCCTTCAAAAGTGACCTGGACGTAGGATGCACCGCCTTTATATACCCTGCATAGAGCCATGATGCAGATGCTACACGTATTTTCATTGGTTGATCAAGAATAAGTGTTAACATGAGCTAAGATTCACGTATTTTTTTACATTTTCTCCTACAGTCATTTTTCGTAGTCAACATTTCCATCATTACATATAAGCATTGTATAGCCTAAGTCTAGACCTTTCTAACAAGGGTCTATTCATTAAAATCGGACGACTAATCAATGAGCAATCAAGAAAAAACGTAGCGTCAAGAAACACAAATAAGCCATTTTAACGTTACATTTAGTCGTACAGAAAAATGTATCGATGGCGTCATTTATAGTGCTCTCTATTAGGTTCGCGTCTTATATTTATATAGCGCTGTGATTCATAGGCTTCATTGCACTTTCTGGCAGTAACCTATTCAATGGAGCTTGAAGACAGACTTGCTTACATTGAGAGGAGCTACGACAGGTTGGGGATGGACATCTCATTACTCCCGACAGGCCATCCAGGAGGCTGAGGTTGAGCGCCTGCAGAGAATACAAAGCACGCAAACTCATACAGAGGATGAAGAGCTGGTGGAGTACACGGAGATGAGGGTGGAGGAGAAGCCAGCCGTGCCAGAGCCAAGCTGTCAGTGAAGGGTCGGACTGGGATGGAGATGACGAGCCGGCCTTTGCGTTCCAAGGCGGACCTTCCAAGAGGAAGAATCTTCAGTAAAGCCCGACCTGTCGTGGCATGCATTAGGTTTTAGAGGTCCTCCAAACCTAAAACCAACAGCCCTTTTCAGGGCTACACACATCTTTTCAGAAAGATACCTACATTATATTGTCAAAAACAATTTAAAAAACAAAGTGGTCTAAGGCCCAAAGGGTAGTTTAGTAAGGCCTCTTCTGATTGGTTAAAAATTAAATATGTAAACTTGTTTCTGAATAGTCCATTGTTTCTCTATCCAGTTCGTGCCTTTACTTTATATACAAAGTTGCTAAAGGTATAGGGTATACCATTCACTATGGGCTTATGAAAACTTCTTCGTTTGATCAAGAAGGATCGGACCCCTGACTGGGTGTACGAAGAGATTAAGAAGAGACAGAGGCAGGTAGGCCTGAAAGCCTTCTTTGCAAGACGTGGGGTGGAGTGGCCACGTCCGCGGGCGGTACAGAGTTAAACTTAACAACCTGTACCCGGACTTGACTGAGTTTAAGACTCAGCCAGTCAAGCTTAATAATTTATACCCAGACTTGTCTGAGTTTGATTAAGTTTGACTTTTAAAAAAGGTCCTTTTAAGGACCAACCAACTATTTTAAAGTAGAAAATACCTTGTATATTGTTAATTGAAAAAAAAAACCACTTATCTTTTTATATAAACATTTTTATTTAAGATACAACGTTTTAAAGAAAAAACACACACAACTATGTTAGAAGTCAATGTCACTGTTTTTTTATAACTTTGGCTGCTTCTGCTTTGGTTCTCCCTGGCTCTTCTTACTACTAGCTTTCCGTTTGGGAATGAAACGCTTCTTACCCTCCTTCTTAGAATCCTGTTCCTCGGTTTGTGGTGTGGTATCCTGATTCTTTACCGTATTATCCTGAGGCACTGTTGGTATGATCAGATCGAATTTACCATATGCCCAAGGTGTTTTTTTTTCTTGTACACCAGCAGTTGGCTTCTGTGGAATATAACCTTGTCGTGGATCGACAGAGGGTACAGAGCCAAAACCAAAGTTTACGGTGTTTTCCTTTGGTTCTGCAATATCTGACCATTTGTACATGCGTGGTGGTACTGGTGGTATGCTGTCAGAAAATCCCCCGACAGGTGGAAATAATGGTCTACGGGTTGAACATCTCAGATTCTTCGTGTAGCTTTACTCGTTGGGACAGTGACTAGCAGAATGTCCTTCCTCCTTGCAATTGTAACAAACATCCTTTCCATTGTTGTAGATCAACCAGTTCATAGCTCTGATATGCTTCTTTAATTTCTCCAACAACACGTCCCTTGGTTATTGATAGTACATGGTATCAGCCCCATCAACTTTCTCTACAGGTGCATAAGTTTTGCTTTCCTTCTTGTCTCTTCAGATTTCAGAGATCAACTGATGTGCTGACAGTCCTCGTATTATAGAATTTTCAAGGTCATCATGCCAGCTCAGTTTTTCTGTCAGTATAAAAGGACAGTTATCAAGAGATTTGTATCATTTCTGCCTAGGCTTTCATGGCAACACCACGTAAACTAGTACCTTACTCAGAGTGAAGATGAAGAAGAAGAACTAAAGAAGCATCGTTTATCATTAACTGAAAAGAAACAAATCTTAGCTAGTAGAAAAGAACGACGTGAGTGTTTAGAAGGAAAACGTAAACAAGCAAGGCAAGATCAACACGATGAGAAACGACACGACCTGGCAAGCAACTACTTTAACATTACACCTAGAATGGAGCGAAAATCAAGAAAATTCAAGACGCAAAGTAAAGTGTACGATGTTACATTCAAACCCTATGACCAGCCGTATGACTTTACCTACGACCTATTCAATGCTATGGTAGACAAGATGAAAGAGGAGTGTCAGACTAAACCAAGAGATAAAGTTCGAGACTCAATTGATCATCCCGGTTTGAAACATGGAATATACGTCCCATTTGACAATGCGTCAGCAGTGACAGGGGAAACTTTGCTTCAAGAATTTGAAAATGTCATGCAAAGCAATGAAGATTTCAAGATTCATGATGGTCAACTGCATGCTGAAATTACTCATATTTCAATGCCCGAAGGATCCGACAAAGCCAGACGAAATATGCATCATGGATCTCGTGTCAGTATAGAGAATATGACAAAACTCAAACAAAGTGTCATACAAATTGACAATTCTAATGACAGCATGTGCTTGGCACGATCCATTGTTGTAGGTATATGCCATGCACAAAAATATAATACCGAGGAATGGAAAACACGATGGAACATGATGCGACAATCCAAGAAATCTTTACAACAGAAGGAAGCTCAGACGTTATTGGATAGTGTTGGAATCGGCCGTGCGGAATAGAGGAGTACCAGAAAATCCAGTCAAAACTCTACCCAGACTACATTATCAAGGTTCACACTCAACATGGTAAAGGTGAACCTTTGTTTACCCCACCCACCATGAGGAAAGGGAGTAAAGTGATACACGTATACCACCACGGAGGACATAATGACATCATCACTTCGATCAAAGGATTCTATGGATATGGTTATTATTGTGAATACTGTGACACTGGCTATAACAATCTAGAACAGCACAAGTGTAAAAACATTTGTCAGTGTTAGTCAACGGAACTCTGTGAACCTGGCAGACAGGTTACATGTAGTGACTGTAGGATTACTTATTACTTTTAAAAGTGTTGAATGTTATAAAAAGCATAAGCAAATCACAGGTCGCAAAAAGAAAAGTATTTGTGAATCTATATGGCAATGTCATACATGCCATAGTATTGTTGTAGGTAGGAAGAAAAGTCATGTTTGTTCAGGGTCAAAGAAATGTAGGTATTGTAAGGACATTGTTGGACCAAACCATGAATGTCATATACCAAAATATGTTTCGCCTGAATCTGAAGGTCCTTCAGATTACATCATTTTTGATTTTGAGAGTCGTTTCGATATAAGCGAGAACATACAAAATTTCTGTTGTGCTCAACGCTTTTGCGATGAATGTATCCGTAAGGACATCACTGAACCGTGCGATCACTGCGACACGTTACCTGAACCCAGGGAAATGTTGTTTAGGGGTGATAATACCGTGGCTGAATTTTGTACTTGGTTATTTAACCCCACCCACAAAGGATCCACGGTCATAGCACACAATTTTCAAGGGTATGATGGTCAGTTTATCTTGCGGTATATTGTCAGTCATACCACAACCAAACCCGAGGTCATCATGAATGGAACTCATTTCCCTGAAATGTCATGGACTGAGAATGACTGATTCCTTGAGCTTTCGCAGTATGCCATTGTCAGCTTTTCCCAAAACCTTTGGTCTTACAGAAATGGCTAAAGGCTATTTTCCACACTGGGCTAACAAAGCTGAATTTCAGAATTATGTGGGGCATTACTTAGATTCAGAGTACTATCATCCTGGCGGTATGAAACCCGAACCCCGTGAAGCTTTTTTAGAATGGCATCAGGGAAAGGTAAACACACATTCCATCTTTGATTTTCAAAAGAAGATGGAAAAGTATTGCCGATCAGATGTAGATCTTTTGAGGAGGGGTTGTGGTAAATTTCAACATCAGCTTATGGCCAGTGACGGCATCAATCCTTTTACCGAATGTGTCACTTTGGCTCAAGTCTGTTATTGTGCCCATCGCAAAAACACATTGCCAGAAAAGAGTTTGGGTATCATTTTAGATGCAGGATATCCAAACAAGACCCGTTATTCTATTAAAGACGTACGATGGTTAAAGGCCGAGGCAACTACCACAGGAAAACCCATTCGTCATGCACTGAACGGTGGAGAAGTCCGTATAGGTCCCTATTCTGTTGATGGGTACAATGCAGAGACCAATACGGTGTATGGGTTTCTAGGGTGCTGGACTTATGGGTGTTAAACGTGCTATCCAAAGCGTGAGGTCAAGAATCCTTACTCGTTACAGACCGTGAATACATTGTATCTAGAGACCTTTTCAAGATTTGAAGCTTTGCAAAACCAAGGGTACCACATTGAATACATTTGGGAATGTAATGTGACCAAAAGTGCAAGGAAGACCCTGAGTACAAGAGTATGACTGATCGGTTCTATCCCCGTATGGAACCCATCAAACCCCGTGATGTCCTGTTTGGTGGACGTAGCAATGTAGTTACTCTATACCATGAAGTAGATGAAAGCACCAATCAAGAGATCAAGTACGCCGATATATGTTCACTTTATCACTATGTGAACAAATACAAAGAATATCCCCTTCATCACCCTGTCATTCTAAGTCAGGAGGAAATTGATATGACAAACCTTAAGCAATACAGAGGTTTGATCAAGTGTAAGGTGCTCCCTCCTCAGGATTTATGGTTACCCGTCCTACCCATGCATTGCAACAAGAAAATGGTGTACACCTTATGCCGTACATGTGCAGAGAAAAAACTTCAAACATGTACTCATTCACAGGAGGAAAGGGTTTTGGTTGGGGTTTGGACTTCAGTGGAATTGAATAAGGCTTTAGATCTAGGTTACAAGATTCTAGAAGTGTATCAAATCTGGCACTTCAAGGAATGGTGCGACACTGTCTATAAGGAATAAATCAATAAGTACTTGAAAAGGGAACAGGAGGCCAGTGGTTATCCCAACTGGGTCAAGACTGAGGCAGATAAAGATAAGTTCAAAAGCAACTATTTTCAGGCCGAAGGTGTCATCCTTGAAGATGTGGAGAAGAATCCAGGCAAAAGAGCCGTGGCCAAAACCAAGTTCAGTTGTCTCTGGGGAAAGAATGCCCAAAACAATGTCTTGCCCAAATCGGAATACATTGACAAGCAGCCAGATTAAACGAGATCATGGCTGACCCTCACAAAAAGTCCACTACTTTGACTTCTTTGAACATGATGAGTTTTCTCTGATCAATTATTCCGATTACACGGATATGTCAGAACCCCATGCTGCAGCCAATGTGGTAGTTGCAGGTTTGTCACTGCCTATGCTAGGTTAGAACTGTACTCAGTCCTGGAACGTTTAGGGGATCGGGTCTTGTACTTTGACACAGACAGTTGTATGTTCATTTACGACCCTGATAAATACAACATTCCCATTACAGACAGTCGATTGGGAAAGTGGACTGATGAATTACTCAGTGGAAGAATTGTCAAGTATGTTGCCCTGGGTCCTAAAAACTACGGGTACGAGTACATTGTCAATGGGGAACGCCACAAAATGTGCAAGGTCAAAGGCATTACCCTGGATTACAATACCACCCAAAAAGGCAATTTCAACAGTATGATACAAGCTATCCAAAACAGGGAATCCTTTTCAGAACTCACTGAATATCCATAACGTATCAAAAGACACAGAGATAGAAAGGTCACCAGTGAACTCCAGACCAAGACTTTCCGTTCAGTGTATACCAAACGTGTCGTGGTGGATCAATATAAGACCGTGCCTTACGGATATCTTCAGTCGTAGACATGACAGCAAATGAATCGGACGTGCTTTCTCCAGATATCTGTCAGCGGGTATATCGAGATTTTGTAGAAACACCCTGGATTTCGTTCTATCATATTCTAGATTCTGAACTGTATGCTGTGGTTTTATTTCACATCCATTGTGAAGAAGAAAGGACTGGGTCAAACCGTCAGATACGTGCATGGTTGAACAGGAACTGACACATTTCAACGTTTTAAAACTATTATTATAACAAAAGCAGTACAACAAGGAGAAGCAAACATTAACCTGGAAGCTATTAATAGCACTGACTGGAAAAGTTTCGTTACTGAGAGTGAAAGAGTACTTTTACATATAGACGACTGGAGAAGGGGCGGTACTTTTTCACAAGAAAAACGTTGGACATTTTTGAATGAATCAGAATGTTGTATTGATAAAGCTTGGCATTTACTTAAGTGAATAAAATGGTATTAACAACAACAGAAGAAGTTATGTTATTACTGAAGACAAACGGATATAATGAAAATATTAGGGTTACAGAGGAGATGATATTCTTTTACGGCAGAGAAAATGCTTTCAGCAACATGTACAAATCAAGTTTTACTGACAACAGTGCAGTTTATGTATGTAGTGAGCAATATTTTCAATTTACAAAAATGATGCAATGTCAAGAAAAGGATCGTGCTATGTGTATCATGAAGACGACAAGTCCTTATGAGGTGAAGCGTTTGGGAAATATGAAATCGGGAACTTTAATGCAAACCAATGGGATCAACAATCTACAGAAGTGCTTTTCAAAGCAAATTGGCTGAAGTTCACACAGAATGAAAATCTAAGAAATCTTCTTCTAGCCACGGGGTCTAAATTCCTAGTAGAGGCCAACCCACGAGATAGTATTTGGGGTATCGGAATGGATATGTGGAATTCAAATGCAGTCCATCCTAACAAGTGGAATGGAAGAAATAGATTTGGATCCATTCTAATGGATATAAGGAGTTGGCTCCGACAGACTCAGTCATTCTGACTTTTGCAGTCTAACCATAAAGATGGAAAATAGCTCGGGAGTATTCGAGAACATGATGAATTCCTTCACTGCTGAACTCAAGGAAGTGTGTCCAGTACATCACAAAGTACGGGCGTATGAAGCACATTACAGTAAAGTACATCTTGGCTTTTCGGCAGACACTTTTGTAGAATTATTCAAAGCCTATGTTAGAAACAGGACGGATTTAAAAATAGACCTCCATCGTGCACACTGGTGATTCGTATACGGACATGTGGGAGAATATGCCAGAGGATTTTTTGGTAGATATAGAAATTGCATTGTGCGATTTTCTGCAAGCAAAGAAGTGTCTCTACGTCAAGTACAAGGACATAACAAAAGTAAGAACAGACTTGGATATGAGTTTCTCTACATGGATGAACATGCTCCGAAAATATATGAGTAAATATCATTCTGACATCGAACTTGAGTGGTGTGAACACAGTTTGCAACCAAATTCGTTTTGTGAGTCACGGTGGAACCCAAAATGATTGATGGAGATGATAAAGTCTACGTCAACATTCTGACTATGTTATGTGATCACCATGCAGATCGACAATGGTAAATAGTAGCCACACAACAGACAAAGCATCATTCGTAAACATGATGTCAAACAAGGCAGTTGTGTTGTCTCTCAAACTAAAAAAACACTGGACATAGCGTTGATGCCAAAGCATGCTCGCAGTACATTATATCAGTATGTGATGAAATGGTTGTTTTGTCAATCCAGGGTAAATAAAGAATTCAGACATCACCAGGTCATGCATGGTGTCGTTCAGATTGTCAAGAAATATTTATTTGTTGCCGAGTCGGGACTATTACCGCTAGCACTACGGCAAGGAGCAGTCATACAGGGTTTGAATATCTTCATGGAAGGTGAAAAAAAACGATCTCCTTCACCAAGTGAATCAAATATTGGAACATTTACCAAAGATCAAGTCACTTTTGTGTCTGCATTATATGGTAGCATCAGAATTGTTGTTCCTGAATGTCCAGTACAGATTACAACAACATGTCAGACAGTAAAGAGTAGAAAATCTTTACACCTACAGAAACAATCGCTCATGTCATCAACTGGAAGAGATTAATGGACAAAGCATCAAGCAAACAGGAAAAAATGGCACTTATGATATTGATGACTGTGAGTATGATGAAAGATCTTGACACTTTAAACTGGTTATGTGAACTTTATAACTGTGACATTGAAAACATTAAATTGGAGTGGTATATAAATGACAAGATAGAAGACATTTATTTGTTAAATAATTGTTAGCTATTTTATTGTTGTGAACATTGTTTTTTTGAACATGGAGCAATGATGTTAGCTTTAGGCAAGGCACAGCCTCAGTTTAGGAAAAAACTAATCAAGGAAGCGCCTAAAGATCTGATCAACTGCGTGGCAGAATGCTGTCAAAATTTTTTAAAAGGAAATGTATCTCTATCAGAAGCTCAGAAGCGCCAGTTGCATCCAAGGCGTCAACAACTTCGAGACTTGGCAAACAAAAAGATTCCCATCCAGAAAAAAAAAACGATTTTTAAATCAGAAAGGAGGATTTTCACCACTGTTAGCTTTTGCGCTAGCACCTGTGCTCAACAACAGTCTTGGAAAATTGATAGATAAAATGTGAAGAAGATGGCCATTGTTCCGTTTAAAACGCTGGAGGAGATGAATCGCTGGAAAGCAGAGCAACAATAACGTCCAAGATTACCACCAAACCCTAATATCACACAAACATCAGAGCTGCAGAAAGACATTGGGTCTTTACTTCATCGAGAGGATTTGTCTGAAAGTGAAAAAGCTCAATTATACGGTCAAACGTTACAAAAATTTCAACTGTCTCATAAAAAGGCAGTGCAACCGTCATCAAAGTTTCAGCAACAGCAACAGCAAACTGTATAAACAGAGAAAAAGCCTGAGACTTTGAATGATCGTATTACTGATAGTGTGACAGTAACCATGCGTCGTAAAGGCAAACTTCTTCTTCAAATGTTGGAAGACCATCCGAGGATGAGTTGGAATGCTCAGGGAAATTTAGAAGTCAATGGAAAACCTATTCCCAGATCTAATATGATTGATTTAGTCAATGATGTTCTAAGACAACGTAATGGATCCAACCCAAGAGGATGGCAAGAATTTTCTCGAGGTCTGAGAGAATCTAATGTCCCTCAGAAATATGTTGGCAACAGACAGCGCTGGTTATGGATGCAGAGAGACGGGTCCGAGGATGAAGAGGATGGGGATGAATGTTTTGAGACCAGTTCCTACTTACCACCTACACCACCTAAGTCTATAAAACGTAAACCCAGAGCTTCATCGTCCCAGTCGTTGGAGGCTTATTAACATGGACAGTAAAAGAGAGGTAGTGCTTGATAAAACATACTACGATCCAAAACATCCTGCAGGATTCGAGCGTACAAAAACCGTATCGGTCAGCTCGAAAACAGATCAAATCTTTATCTTTAAATCAAGTCAGATCATGGTTGCAGGAGCAGAAAACCTACACGTTGCATAAACCTATTCGTCGAAAATTTAAACGACGTCAAACAAAGGTGGGAGGCATTGATCATCAGTGGCAAGCGGATTTAGCAGACTTACAGAGGTTAATGAAAGACAATGATCAGTTTTGTTATTTGTTGTGTGTCATTGATGTGTTTTCAAAATACGCTTGGGTTGTTCCAATTTATAATAAAACAGGTCAAACTTTGTTTCAAGCGTTTGTGTCTATTTTGAAAACTTCAGGTCGATCCCCAAAGTCCTTGCAAACTGACAAAGGGTCTGAATTAAAAAAAAAGACTTTCAAAAGTTTTTAAAGTCAAAACATACATTTTTTCACTACAGAAAATCCTGAAACTAAAGCAAGCATTGCTGAAAGATTTCAAAGTAGTTTGAAAAGTCGCATGTGGAAGTATTTCACACATGAAAAAACGCGACGTTACATTGATAATTTAGATGATTTGGTTCATGCCTACAATCATAGTTTTCATCTGAGTATTCAAACAACACCCGCATCGGCCACTGAAAAAACAGAAGCTGAAGTATCACAACACTTGTATGGATCAAAAACAAACTTGAAACCTATCTCGGTCAAAGTGGGTGATTTAGTTCGCATCAACAAAACAAAGCGAACGTTTGACAAAGGATATCTTCCAAACTGGACCAAAGAATTATTCAAGGTCATTCCCATTCGCCGTTCTTTGCCACCAACTGTTCAGTTAGAAGATTTGGTAGGGGAAAAAAATTGAAGGATCCTTTTATTTGCCTGAAATTCAGACTTTTACGAAATTGAATCAGTCCTCGCTCGTCGCACAAGGAAAGTGGGTGGAAAAAAGATCAAAGAAATTAAAGTTCACTGGGAAGGTTATCCAAAGAAATTTGACAGTTGGATTCCAGAAAGTCTTTTGGTATAAAAGACTCTACATTTTGACAGGATGTCTCAGTCAGATTCGGCTAGCGTGGAGGTGGCAGACAATACTACGACGCTTTGTAAAACTCGTGAGCCAAAAAATCGTCTCACTTACATGTTACAGATTTTTGCCAATTATTTTGTGCTGGTGGTTTCAATCATTCAACTCTGTCTGAAATCTGAAGATAGGATTTGGTTAATTCTGCTCAGTAGCACACTTGGTTACATTTTACCCACCCCAAGTTTGAAATTCATAAAACAGCTTACGTTGCTAAAATCTAGCTGTTGGTCACCAGCGATGAATTCGTTTTACATAACGGTGCTCAGTGACAGCTCTATGGCTATGTTTTCTAACAATACCCAGAGTGAATTCAGGACAAAATTACCCAAACCCATTCATGTCAATAAAGATGATTATGTACTGGCTTTGGTCGAGCTCATCATTCCTTTTCAAATTGTCAATGTGACGGAGGAGGAATCTCAATTTCAAGCTGTTACAACCCATGCCAAACTAGGCAAGGAATTTAGTAAATTACCTTCCGCCAAGTGTAACAAAATCAATGATCAGTACACCTTTCATTGCTGCATCAAATCTGGGGTATATTCTTCCCCAGTGCATCTCATTACTGAAATTGACAATGCTATTCAAAAGGAACTTGATGACATTCTCCATAAATTGTCATTGGTGTTTCATATAGGTTATTCCGAACCAAGGAGACGTATCAAATTCAATTCCAATACACAGCATGTGGGTATACATTTTCATCCTAGTTTATTACTTAAGCTAGGGGGAAAAAGTCAACATCTCGGAGATGTTTATCCAGGGGATGAAAATCCTTTTCCTTACGGTGTGGATTTAAATGTTGGCACTAAACATTTATTCATCTATTCTGATCTGGCAGATTTTACTTTTCTGGGATATATTGAGGCACCAATTCTTCGTCTGGTTCCATTTGAACCGAGCAAGAGAGAATCATGTTCACGAAGAATTGGTCAATTTGCATTATGTCCCCATCTCCAAATCCAGTTTTGATGAAATAGGTATAAATATAAGGGGTGACACTGGACAAACCGTTCAGTTTGTTGGTGGCAAGTCTATGGTGAAGTTGCATTTTCGAAAGAAATCACAACTTAACATATGATCACAATGTATCCCGTGTATCGTGGTGTTCCTCGCCAGTACGGTCATGGACTTGTGTCTATCTTTAAATCAGCTATCAAAACAACATCTCCTTTTGTGAAACCCATAGTTAAATCAGCAATTAGGGCGCTCAAACATGAAGGCCTGGGTGCAGTCAAGGATATCATGTTAGGAAGAAATCCAAAACAGGTGTTAAAGTCTCGTGGAAAAAGGGCGAATCATTGATTCTCTTTAAAAGGTTCAAAACCAAGGCTTCGTTGTCAGTACTCATTCAGACATCGTGGAAGAAGGGTGGTGGTGATACCGCAACGTGGTCGTGGAAAAAACCTTCACAAAGAAAATCTAGACCTCTTGATATTTTCGACTGAAATAACTATGATTCAACACGGTTCTTGCGAGTGTAGCAAAACAGAACTTGATGTTTCTGCTGTACCTTCAACCATGTCAGCTATGCAAGATGGACAATGGACGGAACATTACCCGATTTCGGCTTTGAATAATTCAGCGCCCATCGGTTTTATTATTCCTCCACAAACGGAAAAATGGACAGATTTGAATCAGTCCTATTTGTACATCAAATTCAAATGACTAAGGCTGATTGAACAGACCTGGGGGCTGACACTGAAACTTCTGTGGTCAATAACATTTTCCACAGTATGTTCAGTAGCATTTATCTGTATTTGAACAATAAACTGATTTCGAGCAACACACACACCTGTCCGTACAGAGCCTACATTGAAAATCTCCTGTCCTACAACAAAGAAGGTAAAAACACACAACTGCGTGCGTTTGAACTCTGGGATAAATATACATCCAGTCATATGCAGGATAATACACGAGTTGGAGGTAATAGTAGATGGAAAGTTCACAGAACTCGTATTGCCGAAAGCAAATCCTGTGAACTCATTGGAAGATTACATCTGGATTTATTCCTACAAAAGAAATACCTCCCCAATGGAATTGAAATACGTCTCAAGTTGAACAGAGCCTCCGCCAACTTCTTTCTCATGGGCACAGCCGAAGGAAAAGTTGATATCCAGCAAGTGGGATTCAACGTGAGGACGGTTGAATTGCTTCCTGTGGGGGCCAACGATTTGAATCAGGCCATTAGTCAGCATAACATGAAGATCCCAATACGACGCGCTGTAGTGAAAACATTCACGATCCCCTGATGGACAGAGATCTGAAATTGATGATCATTTGTTTCTTGGACAACTTCCAAAACGGCTCATCATTGGTATGGTGAGAAATGCAGATATGAATGGTGACCACCGCACCAACCCATTTGATTTCAGACATTTCCATTTGTCTAAACTAGAAGTCAGTATCGTCGGGAAAACCATTCACAACAAAGCCTTCCAACCAGATGAGCTCTTGGACTCAACAGGTCGATTGGATTGACTATGACAAAATATAAAAGTGGCTACACTCTCTGGGGATTTGATCTCACCGCAGATCAAGGTTGCGAGGAAGGTCAACTTCACCCTATAAAAACGGGGAACCTGAGGATGGATCTTCAGTTTGCACAACATCTTCCTAGAGTCGTGAACGTGATAGTGTACGCAGAATGTGACAGTAAAATTGAAATCAACGGATTGTGAGAAGTCATCACAGATTATTAAACATGGATGGTCCTGCCTATGCCAGACAACTCAGAGAAGATGCTGAGAAGGTGAAATACCATGAACCGATATTTAAAAGAAAACTGAAGAATGTGCGAGACACCTTAAACGAATGTGTTGTGGAAGAACTTCAAACACTCATCTTCGATGAAGTACGTAAGAACTGTTATGGATGTATTGTGGATCATCCCAGTCAGTTACAGCATCAACTGTGTTTGTTCACATCTACGGACGAGTGGGTGGAGTTGTACATTGAAAAAGCTCTTAATCAACTGAATCTCTACAATGTCATGGAAAAATGGTATCCAAAACTAGAGCTCATGGACGTGCATGGCAGTGAGAAAGTACAAGCCCTGCATATGTGGGTAGATATAAGGGACAAGTTAGCCCGCCATCAATCAGATCCACGGGAAAGAAGGATGAGTATATGGGCAGATCGAGTGAAGACGCCTGGAATCATGAATACCCATGAACTTCAATAGATCTTGGATAAATCGTTTATATTGAGAACACTCAATGGAGAAGTGTGTCCTAAGGATCATCTACCGAAGCAGAAACCCTGTCATGTGAAAGCTTACACAGTGAACAAACATGACGCAGATAAACCTGGAGAACATTGGGTGGCTATTTACATCAGAAAAAATACAGCCATCTACTTTGACTCTTATGGATTACCACCCTTAGAGGAACTATTCGACCCTTCTTGGACAACAATACCCGAAGCTGGACTAGGAACAACATACGACTTCAAAGTGGAAGCAGTGCCATGTGTGGTGTTTACTGCATTTTGCTTTGGACGCTTTAGCCAGAGGATATGATTTAGAGACTATATTGATTATCAAATTTCATTTAGAGCCAAGATATTGGCATCTCAATGACAAAGATATAGGAACTTGGTTTAAACAATTCTATGGACACTTGTATGCAAAAGCTAGATCACTAGCTAAACCTGAACATGGTCAGTGTTGTATAGCAGATCAATCTAAAAAACTTGCTTTAGCTTTGTTTAAATTGTATGTGTTAGACCATGATTATTTGAACCCTTAATGTTCTTTGTTAATACAATTACTTGTTCAATAAAAAAATGTGTACACTAAATTGTTTTTTGTTATTTTTCCCTATCTAGGGGTAGTAGTAAGGTGCCATAACCCCATCCCTCAAAAAGACCAGTAGTCCTGGTCTTTTTTCAACTTAGCTATGTAGATGTTGGTCCTCCATGTAAGATCAAATCTCATTGGCTAATATATTGATTCTCGATCCTGTCCGCGCGATCCCTATATAAGCAAGTACATTGGTCTACAGTTCATCAATGGAGTCCATTGCCGAGCAAATTGAGGAGCTACAACAACTTGAAGCCAGAGCTGGTGTTCTTCAGAACAGTATCCTCAATACACTTAGGAGGGAATAAGAGAGGTTGAGGGACACCCAACGAAGAACGAATGAGGCGTTAAGGATCATCCGATCCTTAAAAGAAAGAGAACAGTGGAGACGGGCAGAAAGGCAAAGAATGGAGGAGCGATACATGGGTTGGCGCTACGTCAGGGTTGTTAGGGTTCACCCCTACGTCCAAAGGGCCCCGGCTGATAGCACCACTGAGTAGAGATGCTACTCAAAAAAACACAACGGCCCTTTTCAGGGCCACTCCACTTCTTTTTACGAAAGAAAGTACCTTTTCTCTTACTGTCTACTGGTAAAGCATATAGTACCCTAAATGGCGATCTGGTACCCTAAATCGTGATATGGCACCTAGCAACGCATGGGCATGATGATCTGGTACCTAGCAACAAGCGCCATGATGATCCGGTACCTGGATGGTGATCTGGTACCCTGGGTGGTGATCTGGTACCCTGGTGACCGTCCCTAGCTACGCATGGGCTGGATGATGATCTGGTACCTGTACCGGATCACCATGGGGCGTATTGGAAAAAAGAGTTATCTGCCCTATCCGCTTGATGACTGGTACCAGATCATCAGCCTTTACTACTAACACCGATAATAAGAAGTTTTGGAAATCGTTTGGGAAAATTGGATTTAACTAATATAAAAAGAAAAACGTTTCCATGGAGATTATTAAAAATAATAGCAATACTACCACAGCTGTGCAGAAAGTTTTAGATAAAGCATGACTTCATTTTTTTGTTGAATAACAATGTGCTGCGTATGTGACTAATCATTTAGATGTATGCGATGAGAGTATTAATTTTACCTTTTAATGAAAACATTCAGCATTGGAAATAAAACGGGCAGCAGATAAAGCGCAACGTGGAAAAGCAGTTGGAGTAGACACTATTCATGTAAAATGATATAGCTATACTTTTTCTGCATACCTTGTTTAATATTTGTTTCGATAAAGGAACTGTGCCAACAATTTTGGGGAAAGTGTGTTATCAATCCCATACCCAAAGGAGTATTTTATCGGCTTCTGCTGTATACAAAACTAATTATAGTGTACTTAATGAGCGTCTACAAAAATGGGTTTATGATAATGGTGAGATGGAAGATGAGCAGGGGGAATTAGTTAGACGAGTAGTACTCTAGATAAATTTTCTACGCTAACAGGTATTATTGAGACTAGGAACAAGTTTTAAAAGTCAACTTACGCAGCATTTATCGATTTCCGAAAGGCTTGCGATTCTATTAATAGGTGTAAACTTTGGAAAAGGCTTGTCGAATTGGACATGTCGGGCAAAATGTTGAAAGCTGTAATGTCACTCTACTCATCTGTCACTTTTTGTGTTAGGGTCAATCTCTTAATACAGACTGGTTCGATGTGCACTCTGGTTTAAGACAGGGCTGTTTTCTGTCTCCTTTGCTCTTTAACCTCTACATTAATAATCTGATTTTATAGAAAGCTTTGATGTTGGTATACCTATCGGAGTTGAAAAACAATGTATTCTGTTATATGCAGATGATATTGTTATTTTAAGGTATGACCCATGTAATAGTGTAACTCCTTTTGAAGAATATTCAGTTCCTTTGACTTAAATTTTTCCGAGGGCATATTGGGACCATTTTCCCCCTATATTCCTTTTCTTCAGGTAAGTTTTTACTTTTTTTCAAGACTTATTACTGATTTAATGGTACAAAAGTGAAAAAATTCATTTAATAAGTGATTTCTTGCTGTTCAAAGTGAATTTACCTCTGAAACAGAAGTGGGGAGTATTAGACATCTTAAAATAACTGAGTTACATGTGGTAAAAGTTCTCTATTTTGACTTTACTCTATATATTACATATTGTGGAAGAAAAGTAGGTAGGTTTTATGTCAAGTTTATTTTTGAATGAAGTGGGCAAAATTTAAATCAGTCCCACAGGACTCGACCTTAAATTCTCAATGTTTGGAGTTATAATTGTATCTCATTAAATCCTCTTACTTGAGGCACCCAAGAAAAAAAATATGTTCACAGTTTTATTTTGTGCTTTATAATTGTTTACAAATGGTTTGACGTTTCTTTTATCATACTGATGGTATAATGAATTCTCTGCAAACGTTTTGGAAAGTGGCCATAACTTTGAAATAACTTTGAAATTTATCTCTACTTGAACTTCAGGAAATATAATGTTTCTTTGTTTGTTTGTTTTGGGTTTAACGCCGTTTTTCAACAGTATTTCAGTCATGTAACGGCGGGCAGTTAACCTAACCAGTGTTCCTGGATTCTGTACCAGTACAAACCTGTTCTCCGCAAGTAACTGCCAACTTCCCCACATGAATTATCAGAGGTGGAGGACTAATGATTTCATACACACAATGTCGTTTATCAAATAGTCACGGAGAACATACGCCCCGCCCGAGGATCGAACTCGCGACCCAGTGGTCCGGAGACCAACGCTCTTACCTACTGAGCTAAGCGGGCGGGCTAGGAAATATAATGAATTATACAAAATTTATATATATATAAAAAAAAAAAACAGCACTGTAAAAGTTGTTTAAATTTTGCTTACAAGTCTCTCACTAGATACAGTATATTGCTGTAACATTTGTTTGCACATTTAAAATATTCACAATTAGGTGGATCATACCGTAAGGAAAATGCCAATGATCTGCAAACATTACTGACTGCTTTATCCGACTGGTGTAACAGTAACGATATGGTTATAAACTGTAAGAAGAGCAATGTTTTGCATTTTCGTCCACTCCCTGTGCAGTGCTATGATAGAGCATTTACCTGCGACAATGATAACTTGGCTATTGTTAAAAAATATATATATTGGTATGCTAATTGATGAACATCTTGATTATAATATCACTGCAAAAGCAGCTGTTCAATGTGCTAGTGGAGCTCTCGGCTTACTTATTGCCAAATGTAAAGAAGCAGGTGGAGTTCCATATAATGTGTTTACGTAGTTATATAATTCTATTGTTTGGACGGTTATGAGTTACAGATCCTCAATCCGGGGCCACAGGTCAGTTTCTCGTATCAATGCCGTGCAAAACCTCGTTATGAGACATTTTGGGCGTAGGAAAGTATACACCCAATGCGGCATTGGCAGAAGAAATGGCTTGAAAGCCTCCTATTGTCCACCTGTGGAAGCCCGTTTCTATACTGTGGACAGGTTTGTGTAACAGTATGCCGTCTAGAGTTAGTAAGAGAGTAGCACTTTGTGCGGATGATAAAGCTGGAAATCCTTGTAAAAATCGTATTGTGTAGTTAACTCAATGTAATTTAGCGAATGGTGTTTCCAACATTTTATTATGAAACATGTTTCTAACAATCTTTATAGATAAATATGTAGCTACTAGCTAAGCAGATTGGAAAAGTTCAATTTGTAGAACTGACAGTGCAGGTGGTAGAGAAAGAAACAAGCTTAGAACATATAGTACTTCTAAAACTGATTTTATCGTTGCTTATTCTCCCCTCATCCCATAGGGCAGCATTGAGTATTTTTGTTGTGGCGTTATCCTATTAGAATACGGACCGGCAGATACGAAAATCTACAAGTCCGTGATTGTACATGCCCATTTTATAATGCAGTAGAGACCGAGAATCATGTTTTGTTGGACCGTATTATGTGCTCCGATTTATATGATAATACTGGTGCAGAAAGCTCTAGAGTTCAAGTCTCAGTTGAACAGAACTTTTTCACTTGCCAGATCTAAATAAATCAAATGTACTTTCACCAACCATTCCTTGATCAGACTGTGTGCCAATACCTGCTATAATATTTTGAATAGGAGAATGTTTTATTTTAGTGTAAATAATGTATAATCATTATTTCAACCATGTGTTTATAATATTATTTTACACTACCCCAAGAAGTAGCTGCTTATCAGTTCATCTACGACCTCACCGGGGTGATATTTGATCTTGTAAAACATTTCTGAATCGTTCATTTAGCGCCCTTTTTCTTTTTTCAGTTTTCAGTCTTTTTCAGTGGTTTTGACCGTTCGTTCCAAGGCGGTGCCCCACTGTGTTCCTTTGTTTGTTCGTATTGTCCTCTTGTGTAGGCTTTGTGTGTGTATGTGTGTGTGTTCCTTTGTTTGTTCGTTTTGTCCTCGTGTGTTGGCTTTGTGTGTGTGCATGTGTGTGTGTTTGTGGTGTGCACGCCTGCGTGCTGTAGGTTTCGTTTTTGGGAGGCTGCGATTTTGGTACTAGGCATTCCCTATTTGATATTAATAAATATTAAAAAAAAAAACGATTAGCAGCTTCTACTTGGTGTTATTTTGTAGATAATTGTGTAAACTTACGGATGAATTGTATTTGTTTTGCATTGTGCATAGTCTCTTATAATTCATTGATTGAATGACAGTGTATTTCATATTAATGTTGTCTACCGTATGTGTATAATATATGATATGCGATCTGCATTGAAGAGACTGAAACAAAGATTAAAATCTTTATTAGAATAAGGCGATATGCTTACCTCATCGTTCAGCACGTATAAATCAAATGTGTCAAGTATTATATATAATATATACTGAAGTATTGTTTGAAATTATTTATAGCCAATATTTGAAATTTCTAAGTACAGTTTTGTACAGAAATGACATTTATTGTGGAAATGAAACTACGAAAATAATGATTTATATGACATGAAAGCTAAATCAATCATTGTCGTGACATATTTCACTGGCTGGCCTTGAAAAAGATAGATGTTCTCTAAAGTTATACAAACCGTTTTTGTACACAGACGGAACGTTACTTTGTTATATGTTGATAATGACTCTAAGAGTTGGAAAACGAGCTTGAATGCACGAAAGGGTTTGCAAGAAACAGGCGCAGTCAATCAGGCATTAAGGCCTTGGAAATTATCGGGAATTGAAATACATCCACAGTTAAATTTTAGGGTACATTGCATAAGTGTAATTTATTATAAATTATAAATGACCAGTTACTCTAATCGACAACTAAAGGTAAAAATGAACAAGGTAACCAACCGATAAATTCTCTTTTCTTTTAGTAAATGATCATAAAAAACATGTTTGTATAATCGTTCGGGTCATAGTGAAATGAAATTCAAGCAACATGAATAACTAAAGTAAACAACGATACAACAGCCGACAATATCTAATCTATCTTCCGTTGACGTCAAACCCCTTGCGGGAACGTAGACGTTTTGCGCGTCAAAATCAAAAGAGAAAGAATATAGTGATAAAAATTTAGACTGGAAGAAACTAAAAATTGGCGACACTGGGGGTAAGTTGATTCCAATGGTACACTGTTCTCGGAAAGTAAGAAAACTTGTAATAGTCGGTGGTTGCAGTAATTAACTTTTAACTTAGGGAATGGCCATAGCGGACACATCGGGTCATTGTGGTTAGGTAATTTGGAATAGCAACCAAATCATGATTAATCTTATAGAAGAGTGATAACCTAGAATCTACACGCCTTAAATCCAGTCGACGAAGGTTTAGGGAGAGTAGCATATCTGTTACACTGGAAGTACAGCCGTAGTCAATCTTGATCCAACGGGCGGTTCTCCTTTGGACGCTTTCAATTTGGTCAATTTGAGTTTCAAGTTGGACTCCATGTAGGTAATACTTGGGTAGGGATAGGATGTTTCCTTCTAGTGGCGTGGATCACTTGACACTTGGAGGGGTTGAACTCCATATCCCACTCCAACTCCCACTTTTCTAGACGTTTAAGGTCATTTTGGAGGGTGACAGATTGGTCTGCAGATGACAAAGTTAGATATATTGCCGTGTCATCTGCAAACAGACGGACTTTGGAATTGACATTTTGTGGGAGGTCATTTATGTAAGCTAGGAAGAGCAGGGGACCAAGTACAGACCCCTGCGGGACACCTGATGATACTGGGATGGCATCAGAGGTAGTGCCATTTAGGACTACTGATTGGATCCTATTATCTAAGAAGCCTTTGACCAATTTTAGTGTGTTACCACTGACTCCATATTCGTGCATTTTTAGAAGGACTTTCTCATGGCTAACCTTGTCGAAAGCCTTACTAAAATCTAGTAGTATAAGATCTTGTTTCGTATTGTAGACTGAAGTGACCAGATCATTTACTTACATAACTAACTGAGTAACGCATGACCTTTTTTCCCTAAATCCATGATGTAGGTCATACAGAATACCATGGTTGGCGAAGTGCTTAACAATAGATGACAAAACAATGTGTTCAAGAACTTTGCATAGGACACATGATAATAAAATTGGCCTATAATTTACTGGATTTGACCTATCACTTTTTTTAGAAATGGGGGCAACATATACGGATTTCCACTGGGATGGAAGTGATCCTTCCTCCAGGGATTTCTGGAATATGACCTCAAGGATGGGGGATAGTTCTACAGAGAGTGTTTTAAGTATTATAGGCTTGATTTTGTCAGGACCACTGACCTTATGGGGGTTCAGGTTGCTGAGAAGTTTCCCAATACCATTTGTGCCTATCCTAATATCTGGCATAGTAGGGACTGAATTTCCATCTGGAGTTAGTTACATTTTGCAGTGAGAAAGGCGAGGTTTGCACCATAAACCGGTTTAAGCTCCCCAGTGGTGTTTTTGCCACTGACCGTTCCAAGGCGGTGCCCCACTGTGTTCCTTTGTTTGTTTTGTCCTTATGTGTTGGCTTTGTGTGTGAGCGCGTGTGCGTGCTGTGGGTTTCGTTTTGGGGAGGCTGCGTTTTTGGTACGTGGCATTCCCTGTTTGATATTCGTCTTTGTTTTTTTTCTGGTCTGTTTCGTCCTTAAGGGTGTTTCTCTTGTTACTCTGTCTTCTGAAAAGGCATTTAGTACATACGTTTTTGGTTCTAAAGGGTTTTTTTTTTATATATTTATGCACGAGCATTTTTGTTTCCATTACGTGTGCTAGAGATTCACCTGGAGGGGGTTACATTTATTTACACTGTCCTGTGTCTTTGTTTTTGGTTCTAAAGGTTTGCTTTTTATATATTTTTACACGGGCATTTTTGTGTTTTACCCCTTGGATATGGTGCCTGCTTTTTCATTTTGTCTTTTGACAGTTCCTATGATACGCAGGCTCCATAACCTCAGATCCCCTTTCTAAATTCCAGTTTGTTTAGTTATGCCCATTGTTTTCTCGTTTAGGGCAAACCCTTTACTTTATCTGGGGACCAAACGCCGCTCTTCATGGAATTACAAACCTCAACACGTGTATCATTAAAGGTTCCATGTTCACCGCCGTTTGAATACATCTGCGGATGTTTCTTAATTGCTTTTTGTACTTTTAGCATGTGTAAATGTTGAGTTCTGCTCAACCCGGGGCTAGAGGGCGTAGACGGTAGCATGCAGTTCCACTACCGTCCATGAACAGGCTCAATCAAACCAAGCCTACAACTTTTTCGTTTTTCGTTGGGAGATCTGTGAAGTTTCCACTTTTCTCTATTTCACATGCCATACCTTTTTGTTTCCATTATGTGTGTTAGAGATTCACCTGGAGGGGATTACTTTTATTTACACTGTCCCGTGTCTTTGGAACATGGTGGGGGTAAGAGTGAGGTTGGGTGCGCACCATAAACTGGTTTAAGCTCCCCAGTGGTGTTTTTGCCACTGACCGTTCCAAGGCGGTGCCCCTCTGTGTTCCTTTGTTTGTTCGTTTTGTCCTCTTGTGTAGGCTTTGTGTGTGTTCGCGTGTATGTGTGTGTGTTCCTTTGTTTGTTCGTTTTGTCCTCGTGTGTTGGCTTTGTGTGTGTGCACGTGTATGTGTATGTGTGTGTGTGTGTGTTTGTGGTGTGCACGTCTGCATGCTGTAGGTTTCGTTTTGGGGAGGCTGCGATTTTGATATTTGTCTTTGTTTTTAGTGGTAATTTGGGGCGAAAAACAGACTGAAACTGTTTGTTCAGTACTGTTGCCTTAGCTTGATCATCCAGATGTTAATTTTCATACTTAAGGGGAGGGATAGAGGAAGATTCCTGGATCGAGTGTTTAATGAGCGAGTACAGTTTCTTAGTATTTGGTTTATTTGGGAGTGAGGCATCAGTGTTGTTCAAGTTTAGGATGTGCTCAAGATACTGGCTATAAGCCTCTTTGACCTTTTTCCGCATTAGATGCTTTAAGTCTAGAAATTCCTTTCGATCAGAAGATGAGCTAATTTTTTAAATCTTTTTAAAAGCTCTGTTCCTCCTTCTGATTAGTTCTTGATGTCCTAATTGACCCATGGGAGGTGATCTCTTATAGTTGACTGTTTGGATGGAATCCATTTTTCTGTAAGGTTGTTTAGAGTATTTGAGAAATTTTCCCATAACTCGTCTGTGTTTAGTGCGGAGTATTTACCTTCATTGGTCATAACCTGGTGGTAGTCAATTAATGACTGTTTTATTTCCTGCCAGTTTGCTTTTTTTATACAAGGGAATTTTTCGAGGCTTCTGGTAACATATCCTTGCGGATGTATTGACTTTTGTTTCTACTATATTATGATCACTGGTGCCCGGTATGATGTTGGTTTAAACAATATTTATTTTCAGCAGATATGCAGCAAACATGCATTGACGCATATCAATGATTGAGTAGAAAGCTAAGCTTATTTAGAAACCCGTTCCTTATAGATAGCAGGGATAGCTGGTAACTTAGAAAATAAAGTATTTTTAAACTATGGAAAACATGCAAATGAAACATGCATATCAATAATACATTACCAAAGCCAGACAACTATTTATCTCATTTTGTTTGTTTTAAAATGGTAATGTAGTAACTGCATATATTTAAACGTACTTAGAAACAATAAGTATTCCTTACATTGGTTTGGTTGTCAGTCTACATTTATAACTAAGAGATATATGCGGGAAGTAAAAATGGTAGAAATGAGAGTGTGGTGGAGATAGAGGTTGAGAAATATAGAGATATGGTCACGTACACGAGCTGATGGTTCTAAAATTATCGGCATGGAAATATGAGCAAGATGATACATAATATCCAATAATTAATAGTTTATTATATTATATAGTGTATATAAAGAGGAATTCTGTGTATCAAAACGCTTTGTTGTTCTGATGTAATTATGGACATGTGCGAAGATTTCACTATTTGAATCATCCGAGAGGTTTGGGTCTCCAAATAGAAGTGTAGACAGAGAAGGTGTGGTAAGATTTTGAATGTGATTGAAGAGTACAGTGCGTTGTTGGCGATAGGAATGACAATCAATGTATGATGTTGACCTGATTTACTAGAGTTGGGTTTGTAGTAAGTAATAAGTCTAGAATATTATTTCCTCTACTTGGTAAGTTGATCATTTGGGTTAGGTTTGAATCATTAAATGTTTCGATAACCTGACGGTAGAAGGTGGGGTGCTTACATTCAGGGGATGGACTGCTGGTGTCCAAGTTCATTTTAGGGAGGTTAAGATCCCCGGCCACCCAGACATTTGAAAACTTTTTTATTAACCTTTTCCAGGGATTTAGTAAATTCTGCGAAACATCAATGTCTAATTCATGTGGCTAGGGATTTATTACCTACCAGGTGTAACTTTACCCAAAGGTCCTCACACTCGGACTGAAGTTCGGGCATTTCTTGGGCTGTGATACAGTTTCTAATTGCAATGAAGACCTCTCCGCCTGCCTGCTTGATTCGGTCGCGAAGGAAAAGAGAGTAACCTAGGTCTGAGTCGAATACCGCTCTAGTGCGGTGCTTAGGTTTAAGCCAGGACTCTGTGCCTATCACAATATCGGGCTTTGTGGAATTTACTAAATTACTAAATTCAAGTGTTTTTGTCTACGATTGACCTACATTTAATCACTTGGACTTTAAGTGACCTTCTTATATTATTTTTCTTACCTTTTTGGGGCTTGGCTTTTGTTTGTTGGGTAGGGAGGTGACGCTTCGGAGTGGATATGTGGGCCATCGAGAAAGAAATATCACTCACGTTCGAGTTATCAAGGTTGACGAAGGGATTCGATGTTCTTCCGAGAATGAGCTTTTCCAGGACATGGGGGGGAACAGATACCATTTTGAAGAACCATGTGTTATATTCTCACAAAGCTGAGCACTTCCTAGACGATGCTTACCCCCAAGCTGAATGACGTCCTCACGAGGATGCTCCGTGATAAGGAGTCGAAAGTCGGAAGTTTTGGCAATCTGCACGGTACCATACCATACACATGTCACACTGGAGGCCTTTGCAACTCCAGGTGACAGGCAGTTGACAGTTACCACAGGGGAAAGCGGTTGAGTTACCTTCCAAGTAAGCTTCAGATTGAATGGGCCCTGGATTGCTCTCGATATCATGGGATAGTGCAAGGAGGAGTAAACATAAAAGGACTATTGTGGAGGGCATGTCTGTGGGTTTCCTATTTCTATTGGTGACCTTCTTGAATTTTCTTTCAAGTTTGCCTACCTGATTAGCTATCGAGAGCATTGTAACACATCTAAAGGGCTTACTGCTGCCTAGAATACTTTGGCTTTATGAAATACAGCACAAAGTCACACTCATAAACACAAAACTTAACCTAAACATACCGAAAAAATAAACCTGAAGCACTGTATTGTGTTCTTCTTGTTGAGTATTCAAGGGAGGTAATCCACAAATCTAAATACGCCTTGGAAGAGTGGCAAAATAACCTATTAAACACGGAGGGGAAGAGAGAGTTCAGTGGAGACTGAAAGAGAAACCGGAAAACATTCTTTTTATGTGGGAAATACCTAGTTACCTGCTGATGGAAAGAAGAACATTTAAATTTGATAGAAGCAGAAAACAGGATGTTTTGATTTTTGACAATACGGCACGACATCGCATTATTAATGTCGAGCGTCGTGTCGCATTGTCGTGCGTCGTGTCATATTGTCGCGCGTCGTGTCGCGCGTCGTTTGGAATTGTCGTGGTCGTGTCATTTTTCTGCGCGTTATGTCGTATTGTCGCGCGTCGTGTCGCGCGTCGACCGAAAACACAACAAACGACACTGCACATGAACTAAACAGGATTCCTTTATGGAAAGTTTTACAAGACTAGATGCAGGTTACTTTTAATTAATATTTCACCAAGTATGCTCAATCGATTCTGTTCTGTCCGTAGTTCAGGCAGTAAAAGTCTCGAAATAGTAAGTACAAACACTTCTTAATACTAATCATTCAAGAGAACCCGTCAGTATCGCAGATCGATATGTTCTCGGCTGACCAAAATTGACTGCTGGCACGAAAATATCTTCATGCTAGTAAAATAGCAAATAAAAGGAAGAATTATCTGGCGAGCTAACTGGTCCCGTCAGTATTAAATCAGCGTGTTTGTATCATCTACCCAACTGACAAGCTATCCTAAATGATTAGTTTTTTCCAACTGACAATAACTACCTTTTCAGTCATGATTTAGTATTTTTGATCCAATAGCCGATATCCATTAAACAAATATATGTTTACATAAAAGAAATATTTCTGTATTAACCTGATAAACCTTTCTGCCTATGGAAAATAAAGAAGATACCATTTGACGATTTATAGCTTTTATAGCCCTTCTTAAACGGGCAATTTTCCACTTTAATTTTCATTTAATCACAGCAATTTTCTTTCATTTCATTTTATGATATGATGAAACGAACAAATGTGAATGTGATTTTTTTCACCTGTGCCATATTTATGTTTAACTACTTAAAGAAATAGTATTTATATTGATTTTTATTTCAGCTAAGGCAAACATGTTGAAATCAAAAGATTTAAGAAATGTAATGTACTAATGTAAAGTAAAATTATGCCACTGACATAAAGAGATGCATTTTCTTCAGTACAATCCAGTCTTATTTTTCTCTGGAACTGGAGATAATAAAAATCAACACAAAATATTTCCAAACAGTTTTGTTTGATAAGCACTCTATATTCATAAATAAATATTCCTACAGGTTTAGTTGATATTTTAACCTGTGAAATTCCTTTTTGCTAATTATTAAAGTCGCAATATGAGATATGACATATGTATGTGATGGAGTCGTTGTGACGTTAAATCCAACAAAAACAAAATTGTAATTAGGAAATGCATTAAAGGTATATTTAAGGTTATTTCTTAATGTTTGGTTCTATTTTCTTTACGTTATATTTGTGAATGTGGTGTTGTATAAAATGCACATCCTACCACAAATGGCAGCCAACACTGAAAAAATAAGGCCTAAAGTGCAACCATACTTGGTTTGCACTTCCATCAAAGTGAAACCTGAATACTTTTAATATAAATCAAGCCTCAATTCCTCCCAGTTAAGGTATTGTGTGCGAGATATTTTGTTTACTGTATAATTTATTAATTTAGTCGATTTTGCATTTCTTGTTTGAAATCAGGTAGTACATACTATCTGTGAGTGTGGATAAATCCTTTAATAAAAATCTTACAAAGTGTAAATGTGCGCGACGTATTCGTAAGGGGGTAGTTGCAGAAAAATGTGCGCGACATATTTGTAAGGGGGTAGTTGCAGAAAAATGTGCGCGACGTATTCGTAAGGGGGTAGTTGTATTCGTAAGGGGTTAGTTGCAGAAAAATTTGCGCGACGTATTCGTAAGGGGGTAGTTGCAGAAAAATGTGCGCTTAAAGTTTTACTAGTATTTCTTTTGGCAAGGGGTGTAACTTTCTACGGTGCCCCTAAAGTGACATGTTACACACTTTTTTTCCAATTAGGTAATGTGAGACTTATTTTTATTTCGTTTAAACGAAATAGTTATTTCGTTTAAACGAAATGATTTCGTTTAAACGAAATCATATTTCGTTTAAACGAAATAACTTATTCGTTTAAACGAAATCATTATTTCGTTTCAACGAAATAAGTTATTTCGTTTAAACGAAATAACTATTTCGTTTAAACGAAATCATTTTGTTATTTCGTTTAAACGAAATCATTTTGTTAAAACGAAATCATTTCGTTTAAACGAAATTAAAAAAAGTCTCACATTACCTAATTGGAAAAAAGTGTGTAACATGTCACTTTAGGGGCACCGTAACTTTCAATGACAGTTATAGTTTAAAATGGGCTATAATCTTTTTTTTTCAGAAATTATGAGGAGAGATTATAAGTATAAATATTGTTATGATGAATATATCACACTAACATAAGTCTCAAGGTTGTCAGTATTTTAATTTTTCTTTTTGGTTTACAGACTGCATTCAATGTTCATTTATAATAGAGCTTAAGGGCGTGTTGAATATTGCACTTTTCATTAGCTCCTTTGGACAAAGTTAAACCTTTTGTACTTACATCCGATCTTCTTGCATATTTTATTGTAGACTTTTACAAGTAAAACAAAATATTTCATCAGAATGGCAAAACATCTAGCCTCACAGGAAACGTTTAAAGGTACTTTTTGCATAAAATTGTTGTCTAATAGGCGGTAATTTTATTCACCTAAAAAGACAATTTTCAGTTTAATGGTTATATAATGGATTCACATCCAACAACGATTTGTAGGCAATTTTCCGTCAACATCCATCACACGTTTTGAGAAACGGGGTGTGTGTATGCATATCTAAATGTATGTTGTTTTTTTTAGCATTAAGCATTTTTGCATAATCTGAAGGAAAATGTGTTGTTGTTTTTATACAACGGTCGCAATCAGGCTGGCCTGTAGATGAGCACATTTTTGTAACAAGGTAACAACGTTCATATGTCAAATATCAACATATTAATTGTCTTTTATTTCATTTAATGTTTAGGAGTATGATGGACAGAACAAGCAAAGATGGTAAAATATACAGAAAAGCTCTACCAAGGCTTATTTACGAAATTAAATGTAAAATAGAAGGAACTGACCGTTGAAGTAACAGGGAGCCACTCCGCCCTATGACCTAAGCGGAATTTTAAGCCAAACCTTTCCGCTTCTAGAGCCTGTACATGAACAAGTGAGATTCACACATCCCATAGGGACACTAGAACCTGTTGTATACAACTTGTACGATGAGCTTACTAACTAAATGGTACCCATTTAAAATTACACGTTTTTTCCCGTCCTTCAAAACCAGTATTATAAAACCAGTTCCTTTTTTCTTAGGTGTTTGCTTCATTATGAAATGGTTACCTATGTCTAATCAAATTGATTAAGCATTAGAAGGATATTTAACTGCACTTTTAATACCTTGATCTTCTTGTCGCCGCTACCTACTTCTTATAATAACTTTATCGCCTTTTCAGACAGGTAAAGATTACAGTTTATCAAATATATATTTTAATTAAATTGATAATATAAACTTGATAGACATTTATTGCACAAAATCGCATTGACTTATTAATTCTATAAGCTCATTAACAAGGTCTATTGAATATTATATTTAAGGACAACTATGAAACAGCAATGTAGCGGCGGCCTTGCTGTCATACCTTGAATTTAAAGTTATGAGAAAACTTCTCATAGTCAGGGCAGTAAGTGATAAATTATGTTTTGTTATGTACCGTGCTGACAGACTATTTTCCGGAAATTTAAAAGTAAAACTTCGCACTTGTAGGATGCCTGTTACAAGATCACATGGTGATTTTAATTGGTCTGTTCCCGTATTTGATACTTTCGTAGTGGTGCATTTGACCGCTTCCTTTTTTGATAGTTTGTGAGGGGTGTGGGGGGGGGGGGGGTGGAGAACATTAGTTTTAATTTGACCGTTTCCGTCTTTGATAGTTCGGGAGGGATGACATTAGTTTTAATTTGACCGTTTCCGTCTTTGATAGTTCGGGATGGGTGACATTAGTTTTAATTTGACCGTTTCCGTCTTTGATAGTTCGGGAGGGATGACATTAGTTTTAATTTGACCGTTTCCGTCTTTCATAGTTCGGGAGGGATGACATTAGTTTTAATTTGATCATTTCCGTCTTTCATAGTTCGGGAGGGATGGGTGACATAAGTTTTAATTTGACCGTTTCCGTCTTTGATAGTTCGGGATGGGTGACATTAGTTTTAATTTGACCGTTTCCGTCTTTGATAGTTCGGGATGGGTGACATTAGTTTTAATTTGGCCGTTTCCGTCTGATAGTTCGGGATGGGTGACATTAGTTTTAATTTGACCGTTTCCGTCTTTGATAGTTTGGGAGGACATTAGTTTTAATTTGACCATTTCCGTCTTTGATAGTTTGGGAGGGATTGACCGTTTCCGTCTTTGATAGTTTGGTAGGGGTGACATCAGTTTAATTTGACCGTTTGTGTCCAGTGTAACAAGACTGATCCAATGTTTTTCGCCGACACTTCTATTTCACTTTTAAAAACAAGAGTTATTTTAAGTGTTTCTGTTTTGCTTAATTTCTTATACAGTTTTGATATGTTGAGTGTATATCCCAAAGTATTCAGATTGCAATACTTGGCCAATGAAAATTATAAAAAAATGTTACAGAAATGAGCGAAAACCCGTGTTACAGAATGGGCGGTTAAATTATACACTCGTAATGCGGTTATCAAGAAAAATTAAACATCATGTTGACAAGCATGTCATGTTTAACTGCGAAAACTGTTATCTATTTTGCACTTAATTTTACAAAACATGGACATATTTGTTCTTGATATTTTCACGGTGCATTAATACGAATTATGACAATAACATATCATTGTCATCTTACTTTAAAGGTTGCAGTAAATGAAAGGCCTAGTAAGTTATAACAATAAGAGGGATCAAAAAGAGATATCGGTATCATTTTATTCTACGGGGAATTCCCATCTCCTGTAATGCTTGAACACGACTTTACGAAAAGTGCTTAAATAGTAGAACTCTTTTTGTATAGTAGAACTCTTTTTGTATAGTAGACGGGTTTTAACTCCTAAAACATGCATGATATATCATTTGTCAACTATTTTGAATGTCTTTGCACATGGACACCCTCTCGCACAAACTTTGTTGCACTTAGCTTAATTCTACAATTCTCTTCACCTGAAATTTTCAGTTCAATTTCTGATAATATCAATTATCAACGAAAAGTATAAATTTAAAATAACATATTATTTCGCGTTTTTCTCAAAATAATAAAACTGAGATCAGCAACAGAATACAGTCATGTGATTTTTCGAATTTTGAAATTTTCCCCCAAAACAACCAGATTTCAGAGCTATCAGGCAGGTCTCAAACGTTGTATATATAACCCCATACCCATAGAAGGTGGTTTGGCATGCAAATTAGATCATCAAATCTTCGAGAAGCAGATTGCAAATATGCGCGACTTCAGATTTTAGTGATTATAATTTAAAACGATATTTTTGTTAGAAATCGCACACAACTACCAATAATGTTATGGTTTAATATTATGTACCAATAGCCCATCACGAGATATGGTTTGTTAATTAGTGAAATACTTTGCAAAATTTAGTATGTCAAATGTACATATTGCGAATGGCACGGCGATTGTTATCAACTAATACGTTTTTACAACGTACATCTCTGATTAACTGAAATGCCAAAGAACATCTCCGTTTACCCGAAGAAGCTATCAGGTTTAATAACGCTTAAAGGTGCAAAATAAAGACAAATGAATAGATATAATTCTTAAAAAGACTACACGTTTTGAAACATTACGATAGCCGTGCAATATTCCCTTGAAATCAACACATGTACAGAGAAATAAATGATGGTTTTGGTTTTTTTTTTAGATTGACATGGGTGGTCATTTTGTCCTACTTTCGTGTTTATCGCTTTTCCGTAATCGGTCGGAAATTCTTCGGGATCACGTGATTTTAAAATTAATTCAAACGAATATCCGTTTAACAACGCGCGGCGAAATAACTGTATTTCCATGATGGTAACCATATACGATGTGCATGAAAAATATGAAGTGTATAAATTTTTAGTTTCAAATTGACTATGACATATAGTAGACGCAACTTGACCCCGATGGTTGACCTTTGTATTACAATACATAATGAGGCACAACTTATTATTGAAAAGGAGTGTACGTAAAACACGAGCTGCACGCGAAAATGGAAATATAAGTTTGTGTGAATATAAATTAGTGTATTGGAAAGTTTTACTGATCAAATGTCAAATTCTTACTTTGATACTGCACTTTACAAACTTAAGTCCTTTAAATACACGACTACCTAAAGCCCTATTTCTACATGAAAAACGATATGATAATCAGGCTAAGGTCAACATCGCGTTCAAGTTGCGACTACTATATATTAGGCCAAGACAATACGTTTAATGTCTAAAATTTTATTGAATAAATGTAGCCATATGTACATAAATCAGTGTATTAAGGTAAAATTCAATCACATTTTGTTTCTACAGTGAAAGATAGTTATTCATTAAACTATTCTGAAAAGAGATTAACTGAAAAAGTTTGCAGACGAAGTTGTGAAAACACTTTTATTCGGGAAGGGCCTAAATTGTCCTCCCGAAAACTTGTAGTATAGCTGTATATTACCTGTATTTTAAGAATGATTTTCATGAAGTTTTTGTGAGTTACAAAAAAGATGAATTCCCTATCCTAAGTTTGTAGAAATCACGTTATCGTTTGGGCATATAAGATATTTTGCATCTATTTATAAATTATAGCCTCGTTTCGGAGGATTATTCCGAAAAAAAATCCGAAAATGCGCGACGGGTTCGTAAGCAGTCGTAAAACATACTTTCGGTTTGAAATAGACATTTTTTTTGTTTATTTGTTGGTTATATTCATGACTACTTGGTCAGATCCAATGCAGTGGGTCATATTTTCAGTAAATAGGAAATCTCAGTTACAAACTCTGGTATTCGTATAATATTCGTTCGGGTGTTAGTAGTGGACCTTTAAAGCAGACACATAACGCATTAAATAATATTTTTCATTAGCAAAATGTCTGTAATAGTTTTTACTCGATTCTATCACATCTGTCCAGATGGTATGACGAATTTTCAAACACCCGTGTCCTATGGACACGATTTTAGTACAAGTCTTGGACTGTATCTCTCAAAGAATGGCATCCAGCTGGCATACGGGAGGCCGGAGGTTCTATCCATGTGCTCGCTTGTGCTTGAAGTAATGCCTGGAGGGGCACCTGGGGTTCCATTCACCATCCAAATCTGGCAATGTCGCCATATGACCTGCAAATGTTTACGGGTAAAGTTAAACCTAACAAAGCATCATGCAAATGCTTTAATAAGGCCAGTTAACAAATTATATATAACCAATTCCTGAAAACTTAAGTCGATGATAAGAAAGTTTCTTAAAATTCTTCAAAACTAACTTTTGACACAATTAAAATGATTATACTACTAGTAATATTATATTGAGCATTGCTGTCTCGGGACAGCTGAAATACTCTCGAACGGCGTACGCGTTCGTGTTAATTTGATTATATTATAGGTCACACTATCCTAAGTAGATTCTCTATGTAGTCTTTATAAAACTAACAACGTTCAGAGAGCTGCCAGATCCATTTCAGACAACAAATTCTTACCTCATCTTAAAGAATTATGATAAAACTGACAAAAATGAAGAGAAAAGTAGAGGTCATGTATTTTCTAAGAGAGATTTCTGATGTCTCATATGCTGACTGTATAATCACATCAAAATTACACTGTTGTGACCTGGTAGTACTACTTATACATGTACTAAAAATTGATTTTCACTTTTCTACAAAATGTAAAAAAAATATATCCACAATGAAATTCAAACGAAAACCAGCCGCCATTACGCGACTAGTCCAGATGGCTTCCGTGCTTATCAAAAGCACCCTAAAACCAAACTTTTACTTGTAAATTTAGAAATTAACTCCGGAAAGATAAAAAAAAGAACATCAAAGCTAAAGGTCAGAGGTCATTCTGGAACTTGGATGATAGTTCCTTTGTATAAAATTATTAAACCGATTTATGCACGTTGACCATAATTTATTGCAATATCAATAATTTACTAGAAATATATACATTAAAATTCAATAATTATGCATATTCAAATTAAAGCTGTTGCAATATGAATAATTTGTGTTTCAAGAAAAAGCGTCATGTCAACAATCTAGTTTGCTAATAATCTTTATTGAATTTAAACATATTAAAAAATAAAGAACGATTTTACAAGTTAGTGCTTAAAGCACTTTTCAGTAAGTGAAGAATCTTTTGCAATATAAATAAATAAAGCACATTAAAAATATATTACAATTACATACATGAAATACAGTATATAAATTGACTATTTTATATGTTTGTTGACTAGAATATGAGAGCAAGCAAACGACTAGCAGTCTCATTATTCTGGTCTCAATTCCACGAAAAACAAACTTAAGTAATTGCTAACTTAAGTCTGTTATTTCAAATGCTTGTTTTTGCCCTTTATGCGTCTTCAATAAAGACTTTTTCATCTATATCAGAACCATATATATAACTGTTTCGTAGATCATTTGAAACACAACAGTTCTGAATTTTACAGAAAACGAAGAATGAAAATAAGAAATGAGCCGTGCCATGAGAAAATCAACATAGTGGGTTTGCGACCAGCATGGATCCAGACCAGCCTGCGCATCCGCGCAGTCTGGCCAGGATCCATGATGTTCGCTAATGGTTTCTCTAATTGCAGTAGGCTTTAAAAGCGAACAGCGTGGATCCTGACCAGACTGCGCGGATGCGCAGGCTGTTCTGGATCCATGCTGGTCGCACAACCACTATGTTGGTTTTCTCATGGCACGGCTCAAATATACATAAGTAAACACTTAGCTCGTAATATCGTGCTCAAATAGAAAATACACTCAACAAAATTCCTAATTGGTCAGTTTATATTGTATTACTATTTTGTTAAATTCATTTTGTCATTCAGTACCTATTCAAATGTCGGTATGTGAAGTTTCTTGTAAATACATGCATTATTAACAAAATAGTAATACAATATAAACTGACCAATTAGGAATTTTGTTAAGTGCATCTTATTTGAGTGACTGAAATAAGTACTGCAGACAAATAATACTAACCATAGTATATTTTAGCTATAAATACAATGTTACATTAAATACCAATAACTTAATCAATAGCATGATTTTAAAATAACAGATTTAAGTAAGTAATTACTGAAGTTTTTTTTTCGTGAAATTGGGACCTGGTCTCAGAGAGACCATACAGGATTTCACAATATTCATTCAGAAAAAGTTCGGGTAAATGAAAATGTTTAAACAATAAGTAAGAGAAGAAAGGACATTTTCAGTAATGTGTTTGAGTGTCCTGTAGGTACCATTTCAAACGCAATATAATAATAAGTACATTCAAACTGGTGAACTTCTAATATCTCATTCTTTGCATAATCAAGTTTATTTCCTCCCCTCCAAATAAAAAAGCAACAGAAGTTGTAAAATTGTTAGTTTAACATTTTATATTCACAAAACGATGAAATTTTTTTTGTTTATTTCATAAAATTGTAATCTTAATGTCTCCGACAGACTTTACTACTACATTTTGTAAGTGAAGACTTTTGACAGTTTTTCTTTTACATTTTTACGTAAGATAATATAAGATATATTTATACAAGAAACGTGGAAATTCCACGTAAACCAGGTTTTCAATTTCTTCATGCCAACGATTTTTAAAAAAATGGTCCTATTCTATTAAACATATATTTTTTTTATTAAAACTATGAATATACTACTACAATTTCTACTTTTAGCTACCCAACGGCATTAAAATGATCTTTTTGTCACCACCAACCCCGCCCCCAAAAAAATTTGGATCTCAGTGAGATTTGAAACGACACACTTCCATTCTAAAGCACAAAAATCTATTTTTATTTCTTATACAAGAGTGCCAGAATGTCACAATATACGCCCGTCACAGTAAATTTCTTTACACTAGCACCTGTATTTTCAAATGAAACTTTAATTTTGTGATTGTTTAGTAATTATTGTAATTCTTTTGTTTTTCTAAGTCCACAAAAAAAAACTCCAGAGATACATTAAAATACACCTTAAATTTGAAAGTAACATCTATGTTGTACCACAGAAAAGTGGTCTTGGTTTTTCCCTAGGTTCAGTTATAAAAAAAGTTACAATATAAGTTATTTATAGTAACAACTAAGGGAAGTAAATAAAAAAATCCGAAAAAATTGTAAGTCCACATAAAATCCTTACCAGATACAGATAGGTCAAAATACACCTCAAAACTGGATGTAACATGCATGTTGTACTACAGAAAAGTGGTCTCGATTTATCACTACGACTAGTAATGAAAAGGTTACAATATAAGCTATTTATAGTAACAACAAAGGGAAGTAATTCTAAAGAAGGGACCTGCGCATGACACTCCGTCACATGATGGTGTACAATTGTTTTAAGTTACATCAAAATCTCTACATTCATAAAGAAAAAATGCTTCGGACAAAGTCATTCTTGTATCTGACCTTTGGCCTCTAAGTGTGACCTTGACCTTAGACCTAGGGACCTGGTTCTTGCGCATGGCACTCAGTCTCGTGGTGGAGAAAACATTTCCTCCAACCTTTTGTGTTTGATAAAAGCTATCTACACACAAAGTATACCAATTATTCTATTTTTAGCAACAGCGACCTTGACTTTGACTCAAATGATCCCAAATGCAATCCCAAGCTTTGTCTTCTTATCATCTCTCTACAGGCCAAGTTTGGTGTCTATAGCTTGTTCCAAACTAAAGTTATTGTGCGGAAACCAAATTTGACGCCCGCCCGCCCGCCCGACAACATACCACAACCTAATAACCAGTTTTCTACAATAACCTGATTAAAAAAGTCACTTTGCATGATATAAAACATATCACATATTAAATCATGCAAACCTTTCTAGTCAGAAATTTGAGAGACTATAATCTATTCACAAGTAACCAAATATATCTTAAGAATTCCCCTCTATAATTTACAGACTACCTTTTTAAGCATAAGGCATCTTATTAAATTCTATTAAAATTGTAGGACCAAGTTAGTGCATCCTTTATACGTTTTTACACATTTATTCAACAATATAAAAGATTTCTCCTACTTAATATACTAAAACAAGTTTTGGCACAGAACAGAGCTATTGTCAGGAAAAAAACTACATTCTCAGTTTCATCTAAAGTTGTGAAATTTACATTCGTGAATGATACCCGATAATTTCACAGTGAAAAATACCAAGCGTACGTTTTACTATTATGGAGCTCCAAAATTGGTGAAACTTGCTGACAACCACTGAAAAGAGAGGCAACGAAATTCATTTAAATGTATCGTCAAAATATATGTCACTCGTGAACACCTGGCTTGGTAAAATAATTATACCGTCATAGGACGGAATATCACTTTTCTTTGTTTCGTAAGTTACTGTAAATATAAAACGTCATTCTGTTTTGAGGATTATATTGTGAAATTAAAAAATACTGGTCTACGAAAAAAGTTTACTTGCATGAGATTAAATTCACATCAGCTGGAAATTGAGATAGGTAGATATAATAATATAGGCAGAAGTAACAGACTATGTAAGATATGTAACCAAAATGTTGTGGAGTCAGAATATCATTTAATTCTTTGTTGTAGTAAATATAAAGATATTAGAAAGAAGCACCTTGGTACTACACAATGACCCACTATTCAGAAATTTAATAATTTAATGTCCTCGAAAAATGCGAAGGTGCTTGTTAAGATAGCTACGTTTATTAAAGAAGCCACGCAATATAGAGTCAATGCACTTAAAAATAATACCACATAATTTCACGTAAATTATTATATATGTTCTGCTTGTTTGGATGTTTCCTAAGAAAGTTTTGAAATTCATACGTTTGTTTATTGTATGCATACACTTTTACTGTTATGCACTATATATTTATACCTGTATTGTATTGTTTGTTAATATGCCATGTTCCTATTATATTTGTAAATGGCCAAAGGCATGTATAATGCCGAATTTGCTGAATAAACCTTGAACCTTGATAATATAATTATAATCTCTTGTCGTTCTATTCTAAGAATGACTGTGTGCAATACCATGTTCAGTTTGTTGTTGTTGTTTAAATGATAATGAGAGTAAAAGTCTGTAGTAAACATCTGAAAAATACTCAAGTTGATTTTTTACCAAAGTGAGTTTCTGAACAGCCGTAATAATGTTTCGTCGAACGATACTGATCAGAAAACTGCAATGGTCGTTTATATCCTTTTATTATAACAGAACTTGAAATGAAGTGAAGGCAATAAATTTACAAAATAATTGTTACGGATATGGTTTGTTTTAGTACAGTTTTATTTGAGTTTCCATGCATGTTAAACATATGACAGATTTCCATTGCTTTGTAACAAGAAGAAACACTTGTAATAAAAATACTGTACTTTCACAGTCATTAAAATCAAGTGAACAACAGATTTATGATCATACAGAGATCTCTGCACGGCGATCAATGCCAATCATGAATTTAACAAGAAAACCTCAACATAATTCATGTTGTTTTATGTCAAGAACATATGTATTGTGTCCGTATGAAAATTCATAATTTGTGTCAGGACTGAAACCTTCACTTTTATAGCAGTGTATTCTATTTGTTTTATTATGATATTTCAGTCATATATTTTGTTTAGATTTATATTTAACATGTAATATAGTCAGGTTATTTAACTTTCAACATTTTAATGTTTAGACATGATGTTGAAATTTCGGGAATGTGTTGTACTTAATTGTCTCTTATAATTCAATATTATAAATGGCATTGTACTTTAGGTGCACTGATTGATTTTACGCTTGTCTGTCTTAGTTTTATTGTTTTTTTTGTTGTTTTTTCGATTGTTCTTTTTTCCCTGCTTTTCTTCTATTTAATTTACTGTCTTAACTCTTCTAATATATAAGTAAGTTTATATCTGAAAATTATATTTTGTTAAGCATATATATATTTTTTCCATTCTAGTCCAAACAAAAATCCGCCATTTAGTTTAATCTAACATTAATTTGACAGCCAGGGACGGACCGATTTCTAATGTTGGCAAAACTTGTGGTCCAACCCTTTTGTATTATCGCACATTTGCAAAGTTACTGAATACTTCTTAATGTACAGTAGTAATATATATATATCTTGTATAATGATAGTTTGCTGTTGTATATATATTTACATATGTATCTGTATATTATTGTCTTGATGTACATTTACCATAATGTCTTGTGTGATGATTACAATAAAATATGATTAAACTAAATTGTACTTTTTATTACCTTAACATCTGTATGTATGTAAATATATGTACAATGATGAGACCCAAATAAACAATAAGCTAAACTATTTTAAAGATAATTGAAACTTATTTGTAAATTATATTTGCGAATTCTATGTTAATTTACAGCGGCATTCTGAATTGTCAGAGTGTCATTAATCACAATATAACTATGCAATGCAACAATGGCAGGCAATGTCATATCATGTTATTTTGATATCAGTTTTAACTAAATTACCGAACTTAAATCCCACACTGAACTGTTAGAATGTAAGAAATCATGTAAGTTCATTATATTAAAACTGTTTAAACGTAACAAAATCATACAAGTTTAATATAAATTAAACTGTTAAAATATTTCAGAAATCAATTGAATTTTGAATTTTGTTTTAGAATGACAGAAATCATCAAGTTGAGTATCACTTTGTTTTTGCAATTTGTCGAATTAATAAATTTTGATTCATGAAAATGATTGAAATTAGTAATGAGGTTACTTTGTAATGTTTAAATGTCAGACAAAATGCCATTTCGGTACCAGTGCAGGATTTATGTGAAGTCACGACATTTAGCATAGATTTTGAAATACCAGAAACCATAAATATGTCATATCACTTTGAGCTGTTACAGCTTCAGAAACCATGCAGTTTAATATCATTGTACACTTGTCTGAAATCTTGCTATTTCAATGTTAAAAATGGCAGTCAAGCAAATTCAGTGTCAAAATGATATTAAAAAACATGTGAATTCAATACGTCTTTGAACTTTTGTCAGAAATCATGTGATTTCAATATCACTTTTAACTGTGGAAATGTCAGACATCAAGTAAATAAGTACCACTTTCAAATGTCAAAATGTCCAAAATCATACAGAATGTCAGGAATCACGTAACGTCAGTATCATTGTGAACATCTGCAATGTCTGAAATAACGTAAATTCATTATCGCTTCGAACTATTGCAGTATGCCACAAGCCCTGTAATGTCAATATTTCTTCGATTTCTGCAAGTTCACTTTGAACTGCTGCAATGTCAGTGATCACGTAATTTCAATATCACTTGTTATACTTTCCAGAGACCCCGAAACAACATTCTTTACTGAATGTTTGGCTAGTTGTCTTGGAGTAGATGAGCACAATAGATCTGTAGCAAACTTGTTTGAGAATTTCTCTGGATCCTTGTCAAAGGTCAATGTTGATGGCAAAATACTTTTTCCAGAGCAATGTTTATAACTATTTATCACATACAACTTATCTCTATCCTTCTCGTCAATTTCATGGTAAGGTTTGCTTTTCATATACTTTAATCTTGGCTTAAATGTGTATTTACCTAAACCGCTGACTCTATATTCGTCTGAGGGGTCAACGTCATAAATTTCTACTCCTGGATTAATGGCTAAGTTTTTTCTACATTTGTTATGACCATTTTCACAGTCACATTTGTTATGACTATTTTCAGAGTCATCCGTTTCAAGATGTTCTCTTTCATATATTTCATCTTGGTTATTTATCTGGAAATCACTGTCCTCACATTCAATGTCCACAGGTAGGTAATGTGTCCGCTCAGGTTTCCTAGAGATGTAAGTCTTTTCTTTAGATGTCTCTTTAAATTTGGTGGATACATCTGGCGTTTCAACAGCAGCAGTAATGTAACTTTTCCGTAATGGTTCTGTTGCTTTAAAATAGTCGAACAAAGAAATCAATTATGAAATATCGTATGGCAGCAACACATCAGAAGTAGAAAGGTTTACAACTCATAGACCAACTGATGCAGCTAACTGGCACAACCTGTCATAAATCCGTATGTCCCTTTGAAACGTGTAGTACAAACATAATAGGCTAACTGTTACAGCTTTTCATACCTCTATATTCCCCTTTGAAACCTGTAGTGTAAACTGGCACAACTTATCATACCCCTGTACACCCCCTCCCCCCTTTGAAACTTGTAGTGTAATCTGGCACAACTTATCATACCCCTGTACCCCACCCCTTTGAAACTTGTAGTATAAATTGGCACAACCTATCATACCCTTGTACCCCACTTTGAAACTTGTAGTGTAAACTGGCACAGTGTATCATACCTCTGTATTCCCTTTTGAAACTTGTAGTGTAAACTGGCACAACTCATCATACCCTTGTACCCCCCTTTGAAACCTGTAGTGTAAACTGGCACAACTTATCATACCCTTGTACCCCCCTTTGAAACTTGTAGTGTAAACTGGCACAACTTATCATACCCCTGTATTCCCCTTTGAAACTTGTAATGTAAACTGACACAACTTGTCATACCCCTGTATCACAGGCTAACTGACGCAACTTGTCATACCCCTGAATTCCCCTTTGAAACTTGTAATGTAAACTGGCACAACCTGTCATACCCCTGTATGCCCTCTTTGAAATTTGTAACACTTAAACAGCATTGAAAACTACTTTAGCAACAAATGAGCTAATTGGCAGTAGTTATGGTAAAACATTGATTCATTACAATGTTTTTCCTTTTTGAAAGAATTAATTTTTCTGCTCCTTTCATTTTGAATTAAATATAAGAACAGTATTTACATTTCATAAAAATGGTTTATACCTGACTGGGATTCTCTGGAAGTGTTATTTTTCTTTCTCCTCGTGATGTAAAAATACAACAGAATGGCCAGGAGAACACCGACAAATACACCGACGGACACTATGGTAACAACCACAGGAATTGGTAAACCCTCTTCCGCAGCGGAGTTCACTATTCTAAGACCCTCTGTCAGTGCAACACTTCGTGTATCCGTCGCTGAAATTAAAAAAGTGCAACGTTAGCTTTTTGAAAAAGCTATTCAGCTAGTAACGCAACATTAAGACAGAGTCTCTTTTGGTTTATATATTGCACTGAAAATGCACTGAGTTGCACTTGGTCGCATAGAAAGTTATGACGTTGATCGCACAGAAAAACAAGGTGAAATTTGCCTCCATGGGATTAGAAAGCTTCGTTGCTTTTGAATAAAAGTCCGATCGTAAAACCGACACGTCGAGACGTGCCGAAACGATTTCTCACGATTTTGACCCGTCGAGACGTGTCCTCACGATTTTATTTCTTGCTTTTCATATTTTTGAAACAGTAACTTAAATATCTTTTAAAATATAAGAAGATACTTACAGTTTTATAAGGAGTCATAGCCCAAAATACGGAAAATAACTCGAATAAATGTTTTTTTTTTTTTTTTTTTTTTTTTTTTTGATAAACTCAACACTATTAAACACATTTCGAAAAAAAATGAAAAAATGGTTAAGGTGTCGTTAAAATAAACTTTTAAGAATAAATATACAGAGTTACAGAATATACGTTCAATAAATGGTCAGATCAAGCTAAATAGCTATAATTTCTGTCTGATTATATTAGAACTGACCAGATATGGACTATTTACCTTCCGTTATAATTCCCACAAGACACTGATCCTCATCTTCTCCGTATAAACATTGTTTAAGTCCATCACACTTTAACTCGAGCGGGATACAATTTCCGAGTGAGCACCGGAACTCTGTTTCAGTCTTACATGCTGCAATATAAATTCAGAAATTACAGAGTGTCTAAAATAGATTTTTTTTTCTGTAAATTAGGATTGGGTCTTTATGTGTCTTGTTTTATTATAGTGTGCAACCTACTTTTTTGACCAATCAGTGCGGGTTATTTTTCAAAAAATGTGGCTTCTTATTCCTGAAGACCAATGTGACTGTAGCAATAATTTTCGAAGAACAGCTCTACACGCTGAAGAGCATCGGCACGACTGACTCTGCAATTCTGACTGGTCAAACGTAGATTTCACACTATGTCAGATAGAGTTTATGAAGAGAATTCTTCGAGAAAAAGAAACCTCGGTCGGTCACTCCGCTACGCTCCGTTTCCCTCCCAAGAGCCGTAGCCAGATACAAATTTTAACCGAGGCAATCTAGGGGGGTCCGGGAGCATGGCCTACCCCGGAAATTTTTCCCCGGTGCATTCTGAAGCACTGTCAGAATGTGTTATATCACAGTAAAAATCGTTCTTTTAGCCCTATTTATAACAGTTACTTTCATATTTTAAGAAAAAAATTATATTGATAACATGGATAATTAGGGATTCAGTATCCTAGACTTACATGGTCGGATACAATCATTGCAATAAAATCAGAAATCAATCGGTAAAGACATACAACAACATGCTATTTATCAGGCCCCCACCCCCCCCCCCCCCCCCCCCCCCCCCTAGAAATTTTTGAAGATACAGGTAGGAAATGGTGGCCTCTGGTGTTGTTGTTTTTTTATTTGAGGTATTGGAGGGGGTGCCAAGGCTATCAATATGACTGCTAGGATTTCTGCCTCACCTTGTCTCAATGATGTCATGAGGCAATTGATATTCTGTCATATTCCTAATGATATTAATATACTTTTTAATTTTTATAACTGAATTTTTCATCAGTGTGATATGTCTATTTTTTACTTTTTTCTGGCTCTTCAAATTTTTGGTTTGCCTCAGTGTGGCTACGGCGCTGCAGTCCCTATCGGTTTCTTTTCCACGAAGAATTCACTTCATAAACATGGGCGTAGGAGCGAGTTTAACTTGGGGGGGGGGGGGGGGCAGGGGCGGGGCCAAACCTTTTCGACCGGCGGTTTGTGGGGGGGGGGGGGGGTGTTAGCGGCAAGATATCCTCAGTGCATTATTCGTGACAAAGCCTCAAAGCCTTGTACAGGGATTAATTGGGCCATAGGCCCCTCAAACCTTTATGTTTTAGCAATCATTGAGTTATTCTGATGATACACATACGACTAGGCACTGAACTGTCATAATCAGTCTAATCAGTCATATTATGTATTGTTCTAATTAAGTGTGCCATTTTTTTACATTCTTCTGTTGAAGCCCTGGACATACAATCAATTAGCACTGCATTTGTCTAATTGTGGTATACAGTTGTGGAAATACCATTTCCCTTGAATGGACAATGAAAAACAAAAAAATACATAACGTTCACATGCGTAAACAGGCTTAATAGTTAGGCCTACATTGATTTTGCAGACGCTCAAACCGGAACTGTAGTGATTGCGCTCAATGATATATTATTTTTATAAAATGTAAACGATTCTTGGCGTGGCGCGTACAGATTTCAGTACTCACACTACGGAAAGAGACATTTTTAGTCAGAATACAAGGGAAGGCCAAATGCAAATCAGAAATCAGGTTGAAAAGAATTATATGATGCTACGTAAATGTTATATTAGACTGCAATTTATATCTCTTTTCCAAAATATTCGGGGGGCCAAACTATACTTTGCCCCCCCTCTCCTAGCTTTGGGGGGGGGGGCCTGGCCCCCGTTGCGCTCCTACGCCTATGATAAACTCTGTAACTTGCAACCCGATACTAGATCTAAACCGTCTTGTTTGCGTGCCTAAGAAGCTACATTGTCACTGGTTCACATTATTCGACACAGTTTGTTTGTACAGCCTACTTTTTGACCAATCAGAGCTAGTTATTTTTCAAAAAATGTGGCTTCTTATTCCTGAAGACCAATGTGACTGTAGCAAAAATTTTCGAAGAACAGCTCTACACACTGAAGAGCATCGACACGACTGACTCTGCAATTCTGACTGATCAAACGTAGATTTCACACCATGTCAGATATCTAGTCCATGAAGAGAATTCTTCGAGAAAAAGAAACCTCAGTCGGTCACTCTGCTACGCTCCGTTTTCCTACTTATCGGTTTCTTTTTCGCGAAGAATTCACTTCATAAACTCTACTGTATCTAACATAAAAGCAAAGAAGGCCGAAACTGTTTGTACGTCACAATTATTACGTCACAGCACCTTGAACGTCATAGCACCGCACTTATAAAAAAACGGATGACATTAAGTACATGTATAATGATCATTAATGTCGCGTCAGAATCAAAATAATATATCTCAAAAAGAGTTTTTTCCTTGATTAAAATCATTGACGTATTATTATTATACTGTTGATATAGGTCTTCATTCTTGCTTTATGTACAGCGGCTTGTGCTAGTTACAGAATGAAAGTTATATAACATGTATATACAGGTTATTGAACATGCACATTATTGTCATATGATATGGTAATGGTTTAAGAGTTCGGCCGCTCGTCGGGAGGTAAAAGGTCTGACCCTGAATAATGTAACCACTGCATACCTCCTCATATGATAGAAGTACTAGTTTTTCCAAGGAAGAGAAAGTTAGTGTTAAACAATAGTACATTTGTAAATACTTACGGCATTTTTTATCCCATGGTATGCAAATTCTTTTGTCGCAAAGTCTGTATAGGTTCGGCTGAGAATAGCAAAGATCGAGGGGTTCCGCCTCCATTTCACACTATTAACATAGTCCGAATATCAGAGTTGCAGATTAATGAGTCTCAATTTGTTAACATGCTGTTCATTACTGGACACTGTTAGCAAAGACCGGCATATAAATGAATCTACCTGTTAGTACAGCATGACATAAATGAATCATATTGTTACCATATTCTGCTCACTTTAAGCAAAACACGACGCACGTATAAATGAATCAAAGTGTATGAACTCGTCTTAGGAATTCACGAACAGTCCAAATCCGACTCTTTAAAAAATCCCAGTATTATTACAGCATTGCAGTTTGATTATGGCAACTGTTAGCACAGCCAAACAGATTGATAAATCCAAGTGTTAGCAAAGTCCTGAAGAATAAAGAATCATTTTAGCAAAACTAGACATATTAATTAATGAATCCTGATATTAGCGGATTACTGGTTCTAAACTGTATCAAATGAACATGTATTCTGTGTACCAATCAATTTATTTTTAACTTTCTTGTACATTCAACATAAAGAAAATAATGATGTATGTTACCTAACACATGTTGCCACTGTCTTGTTTGATACAAATGTAACATGCTGGTTTGCAGTTACTCGTAAAATCTTACGAGATGGATAATAACAATAACTGACAGGAATGTCATGTGATGTTTATGTTCTAAATATACGTCATGCATCCTGGTTTTTATCATTGTTCTCTTTTGCATCAACAGAACTATTTAAGAATTATTAATATATATAAACATTGCAGTCAACTAAATTCAAACTAAATTCAAATACATCTTAGATACTTCAAAAATTTTGGATGGCCAGTCAAAATTTTGTAATTATATTTATATTTGAGAATTCAAAGAAAAAATGCAAATGAAAGAAATAGCTGAAATCCGCCAAATATTTTCATGATTTTAGAATGGACTGCAAGAATTTATAAGTTTTTTTGCGCACGTTTCATAAAAAGCTGGAAAGAAAAAGAAAACGCTGGACTGACTACAAATGAACACATTGAAATTCGATACTTTAACACTGACAAAATTTTAAATGAAATCGAAACTGAAAGTAATAATATATTGGTAACTAACGAAATTAAATCAGCTGAAAAAAAACTAAAATTCAATAACAACTCGATAGCGTAATTAATAGACTTGCATGCACTCACAGCAGGGCCAAAGTCAAAGATACTCATAGTAAAACATGTTTAGATGTTTTAGGTTTGTTTGTGACCATGATCCTTTATTAAGTTAAATATTACACGATTACTGGGATATGATTCTCTACGACGTGTGCCCTGTTACAACTAATTTTCCGTCTAACAATTCAATTATTTTTGTCATACTACTGCATTTCCTGGCGAGAGATTTTCTTGTTATCTTAAGTATTTCTCTCATAAACTATGAATGACATGTGAACAAATTATATAAATTAAGATATGCAAAACAGACAAAAAATAACAGTGGTATTTTGATAACACCGGAAATACAAATAAAAAGACAAAATAAAACTGTTACTGTCGTGTATAAAATAATGAGTTTTTTTAATTTTCATTTTATGATTTAAATGGGTTAAGAACCTTCTCACATATGTTATTTTTTTAAAATTTAACATTTGAAAACAAAAAAAATGAAATTAAACAGTTACCAAATCGATTATCCTTTATAACATAATTCGAAACTGAAACTACAAAACACCTCATAACACACGCAAGTGTAACAGCACATACGATCGTCTGCAACATTTGTTGAGCAGATGAAACAACTTCCGGATAAGTTAAATCATGAAAGTCACGCGCATTACTTCTTCTTTATGTAACATGTGTCAGATAGCAATCAGGCAGTGTTACAATATGCTTTGCCCAACCCAGAACACATATATACCTGATATTAGACCAAGATTTCGTTAAATTATTGTTTCTTTCCATGACTTTTTTCTTCAAGTTTTTTTACGAGTAACTGCAAACCAGCATGTTACATTTGCATCAATGGAAAGTCAGAAATTTCAAAATGTTTTTACTTTGTAAATTTCTGATTAGAACTGAAACATTAAGATAGGAAATGTATCACATGAACATGGAACGACACTGGTAAAATTATGTTAATGAAACTCCCTATTCCCCTATTTGAATAATCTCGATACCGATTGCACTTATACATTCAATTAAACTAAATTAATATATTTCCGGATGCCCATTGTGCCTATCTGGACCACTATCTATTGCACTTCATGAAAAATTCGTACAGGTATCTTATGAGAATCCACAGTAGGTCTATCAGCCGGGTTCGAGCCTGCTACTTGCCGGTTGATCGGCTTATACTTGATTGATTTCTATTCTAGTATAACTTAAATCTCACCTGGTTGGTATCTGTCCAGTAAGTTTGAAATAAGATACTGTAATTGCAGAAATTTTAACACTTATCATCCAATAAGATATTTACTCTAAACCTTTATATAATTTGTTCAGCATAATACATTAATAAGTCGTTTTGCGAACTAAATCTTCACTTAATAAAGTTAACAAAACTCAATCAAGTTATAATGCAAACGTATATCATATTTTTTTCATCACAGGTCTATGAAGGTAATAATGTTTACAAACTGAAAAAAGGAATGTGATTTAACTTGATCACTTTAATAAATCGGACAAATATTTCATTTAAGTGAATGCAGAATTAAAGTATGTTTCTGATCATCTAATAAATATGTAGGGTAATGGAAGCCGAAGATTTTGGGCCGAAACAAGTTATTAAAATCAAGTGAACTGTAAAACGCACCATTAAATAACATGCACGCATAAAAATTAATATAAAAATGTGGTTGAAACAAGTAACACTCTTCAAGCAAACAGCTGGGTGACTAGTCGCAATGTTTTTGGCCTTCAAAGTCATACACGCAAAAGCAATTTAAAGGAAACATTAATGACAAAACGCATTTTAAATGGGGATATTGGAGTTAAATTTCTACTCGAAAACGGCTGATTTAACATTTTATAATCATGGTGATAGCAGTATTTTAAAACACACGAAATATTTACAGCATTATTTTGCAGGTATAAATAAAATGTATTGGCGAAAGTTCAAGTAATATTACAAATACCCGACTCAAGCATTTGACGTTTTGTTAGAAATATTTTTGACAAAAAGTGAAAACTAAGAAATGTTTTGTACAGGAATGCAATTTATTGTGAATGTAAATTAAGTGAAATAAAGTACACACGCACCGGACACTGCGCAAAATGTTGATTTATATGAATTCACGAAATATATCACACACTAGCGTCTATTTTAAAGTATAGGTTATACATTTTGCATGCAAAGCTGAAATTTAGCATTAACGTACGATAAGTTTTAAATGCACGTTATTCGCACGAAACAAACGTGGTCTATCTTTAGAACCCAACGCAGTGGGGATTTTACTAGGTGAAAAATGTATACTCATACGAGTCATTGTCTCTATGAAATAAAATTATTGTCAACAATTTAATCACGAATGATTCAAATATTGCTAGGTTCAAGAGACGACATTGGAATTATACACTGAAATAACTTTGTTGACGGACGAGTCAAGTTACCTGTTATCGCACATCTTTAACTTATGCTCTAGTGAATAAACATTGTTCAGTTACCTTCTTAATATAGGATGCAGTGTTCATATATTAATTCCATTCGTTTGAAGCTACGGAGATATTTGTAAATCTTTGTGGTTAAATAGAACATTACTGTTTGAACGTTCGTAATTAGATGGTGGTTAAAATATCTTTATCGTGATCAATTTATATTTTCTTTTAATTAATACACACATTGTTAATCATTTGCACGTTTTATGACCATAAATGTCTTGCTAACATTGTTTCAGCAAACAGGGTCAGGTCTCTTAGAATATAAACTTCAGGCTAAGCCGCAACTGTTGTGAATATAATGTCTCGTTTACGATAACATGTCAGTAGCGAAGACCCGCTTGCAAAATGGTATTTACACTTTTATAAATGATATACGGAGGAAACAAAATACATAATCCAATTCATTCCAACTCATTGGTTGGTTCATCTGTTTATATCGGTTATGCTAATGATTTACATCTTATTTTGCCCAATAGGCAACATCTGCTGTTTTCCTGTAAACACCAGGCAATGCCTTTTTACACCTTTTTACAGACGATGTATATCATTTACTTTAACAAACATTACTATCCTCTCACCGTTTAGGACAATTACTCTATAGTCTGTCTGAAATGGCCAATTTTCCGCTTTAACTTTCATCTATCCACAGTCATTTTCTCTCAGTTAATTTTATGATGTGATAAAATTGAACAAATACGAAAGCAGTTCTTTTTTTACAGAAGCAATACCCATTGTACCCATTCTTTTCATTTGTATATCTATCTACTTACGTTTCGGGATAGAACTTTTGTTTGAAAACGAAGAAACGCTTTACAGATATGTTTACCTTGCTTCCTGTGCCAAAAAAAGAAGAAGAAAACAACAACACACAATGGGAGATTCCTTCTAACTGAAAGCTGTTTGCTATCAATGGTATGTCGAGATATATTTACTACTAATGACAATTACAAGTCATATAACTATATATATTTATATATTATTTGTCTAATGAAAGATAAATTTCTGGCCAGATTTGTGAAAAATACAGGGAAGACGTTCGTTGAATCAAATCCAAGATTCCATAGTTGCGTTTTTTTAGGTCTTTGTAATGAATGCAGATACTGTTCAAAATTATTTCATAGACACATATCTTTCAGTTTCGGTTACGTTGAACTCTAACTTAGTAAATAATGATGAGCTGTAACTGACATTGTTAATATTTTATAGCTTAAAATTTGATGTAAAGCGGGGATATAAAACTATTTCAGTTCAACGAATTCCTTAAACGATTGTCACGCATGAACTTTTCGGTTATCAGACTGAACAGAAGCTAATTCATTAACAACTTCTTCAAATTAAAACTAAACTAACGTTTGTTACTAATTTATTAAGTTCTTTTAACTCAGATCTAACATTTTCAGGCTTTAGTTTTGCATAAACTGAAAGTACATTACGGGAGATTATTAAAAAAAAAAATTAAAAAAAAAAAAAATCCAACAAAACGTCTCAGTCATGTAATGCATTGTTATGTTGTTTTTTTTAACGTTGTTGTATTTCTAGAAAACGTTAAATGTTTTACAAGATATTATGCTGTTAAATGATCATATTCACGGAGTGGTCACATTACATTCTCCGCCTAAAACAAAAACGCAATACAAAAGAATCATGCATTCCCTGAGATATATATTTTCAGTTGGTTGGATTTTTTAAATTTAGGGTTGCAGTCTAAAATATATATGGTTATCCACGGGAAATCATTGCGCTACGCGGTTGTGAAAGATAATGTCAAATCTAAGCGAATATGGAATGTGTTATATTTGTACAATCATAACTGTTAAAATGTCATCATCCGGTAAAATTACTGCACCCTCAATAAATACAGGTCTGTTCATAAGAGGTAACGGAAATTTCTCTTATACGGTGGCTCAGGCGGAACTCTCTTACGTAAACACTTAATGGGCTTCAGGACCCTAAAGGACCAGACAATATAACAACACAGAATAGAAGTCAACATTTAATCTCTTCCTTTCCTTTAAACTGAATTGACTCGTTTCCTATAAAATGTGCTTCCTTTGATCTGCCATGTACATATTTCTGTAATTATTATCACTCGATTTCTTATTCAGGTAAATCAGTGCCAATCAATACGCACGTGTGTTTTACAGCTGAACATGATGTACCGACCTAAGAAATTATAATTCATAATATCATATTAAATATGGAAGAAACCAACAAGTACGGATGAACTACCGAAAATAAGGAACACACTGACAGTTAATGTAGTCTAGTGTTGCTCATACGGATAGTGGTTAGTTTAACCCCCGCGTTAGGACCACAAGGTCCCGGGTTTTTTATTGTCGGCTTTTCAAATGTATTCAAACAAGTTTCAAGCTGAAATAAAACGTATCGCACGGACAAAGCTACTTTCGAGCATAAAAATATGGAGAACATATATTTAAATATAATACTTGCAAAGCAGATGCAGATAAACTAATTCAAGTTCACATTTCTTAAAGAGATAGTAATATCCTGGTGCACAATTAATTATAAACCATGTATACAAAATTATTACATACTCGTTTCTATTCCCCGTTAAGTTACACTGGTACCAGAAACGTCAATATTTTTCCATACATTGACGCCTGAATTTCATATCGGTGCGTGACGTAATTCAGTGTGTATTGTTGCACTATTTTTTTCTATTTGAGTTTTGTATTGTCAACCCTGTTCAGGCTACTGAACATATTTATAATATTTACTTAACATTTATACGTATAGATGCGTATGTAATAAATAGGTTATTATCTTTGCATCGGGAAATTTGCACTCGTTCTTCAGCGGAAGAATATTGCGCTCCTAAAGTCGCGCAATATTTTCGCTGAACTCGTGCATAAAGTCGCGCAATATTCTTCCGCTGAAGAACGAGTGCATATTTCCCGATACAAAGCTAATAACCTATTTATTACATACTACTACTCGATTTAAAAACCTTGGTTGGAAAGAGGCATTTTATACATGGAACACATTTTTGACTTCCGAACCAAACATTTGAACAAATGTACGTGCATTATGTATGGCATTAAAATTGGTGAATTCCTTTACTACTTGACATTGAGAAAAGCAATTGACAAAAAGGGGAAAAGCACTTAGCCGAAGAGCAAATCAACTTAACACTTGGAACTGGATATCTTATCTAATGCCTGTACTGGACGATTTCGCTCGTATCAGTGCTATACACCGGGCAGTGCTATACACCGGGCACGTTAAACAACCAGACTGTCTATTCGCGCAAAGAGCTAGGCTAAGTTAGCCGGACAAGCTTGTATGATTTTGTATCTAAAAAGGATTTCTCTCTATCTGTCATGGGGGCTTTATCTCACTATGTTCCTCTGGTCAGATCGCTCTGTGTCTGTACTAGTAGAGGATGAATTTCGCGCCCTGTGTGTTATGGTCACATTCCAGTTTAAATGTTAAAGGCAGAATCTATATTCCGTTTCTGGGGTTACTGCACCAAAGGGCAGGGCACCTGTGTATAGAGTCCAATATTCAAAAATTGTACAAATTATTCCGATTCCTCGAGACAAAATGCCCCAAAAGCTAAATACAGAAAAAGCTCAAAAACAGTGTCTTCTAAATCGTTGAGTCTGATTTTTATTAAAGGATTTCAGAGAAATGTTCCGTCTGTGACAATCTACCAAGAGTATTCTGTAAAAAGAAAAAAAAAAGACAGCCGCCAGTGTTAAAAATTGAAAACTCATCAAATAGCATCCCATTTTAAGCAGCCAACTGGTCACATTTTGCGATAATTTCACAAAACTGTTCGTTGGTTGACCATCTATTCAATCATAACAAGAAATAAAAAACGATGCTGACTAGGGTCTAGTTTTCCTTTTATGATTTTATGTAAAAAAGAAAAACCTCCAAATCTACAGGCCATTTTCCAAATTAATTTAGCAGAAATGCTTAACATTAAGCCTGCTAAATTTCTCAAATGGACTGGTCCATCAATCAATTTGGGCAATACAATTTATCATTAGAAGGGGTGTTCACTGAACATTTACTGACTAAATAGCAAACAGTGCAGACCATGATCAGCCTAAATGGATGTGCAGGCTGGTCTTTGACTGCACTGGTTACCAATGCAGTCACTTGCCACTAGTAGGCTAAAGGTTTAAACTTGTTCTCGCTGTGAAACTCTGGTGAGCGATGTAGACCACTTTGGTCTTCTTGATTAAACTTACAGCGACATATTACGATCTGTTCCATTTTCTTTACAACAAACATGTACCAGATATAGAATACCGGTAGAATTCTACGCCCCATTTGAGGCTCGAATCCACTTGCAAGTGACTGATTTGAAGTTGGCGATCTTAACCACTCGGCCACGGAGACCCCTTTCTTTTAAAAGAAGTTGATGGATACTAGTACCTATATTATGGACACTGCTATACAACCGGGCATGCACGTGTAATGTAATTTACCCCATGTTGACGAGCATGCCATGTTTTGACGAAAAATATTTAACAAAACATGCACTTAATTCGACCAAAACATGCCGGGACACATTCATTATATTAATTTCATGGTGCATTAATGTAAACCATAACAATAACATACCACTGTCATCTTTCTTAAACATTTTTTTTTCATCGTGCCTTTGTTTCGAAATGCTACACCTATTAGGAAACAATTTTACTTGATTTTTTTTGTATTTAGGTTTATGTAACAGATAACAGTCAACCTACAAAAGTTTAAATATTTCTTTTTTCGTCTGAATTTCACTCGTTACAATAAATAGCGACAAAATTCAGACATAAACAACTTAAATCATAAACTACCTTCTATAGATATGTTAGTAATTTCAGAGAATGTTATGCTGTATTGTTACATGTATCCAATTATTTATATTTTCAACAGCGTGTTTTGTCCAGTACAGTAATACTCGACAAATTAGGCATATACTGTATCAAATGCCTGTCTTGCAAATAACATACTCCAATAAATATATAAATGTTTTATATTACTAAATAAAAATAAAACGCCATTTTATACTGACTTACTTGAACTTCCAAAATAATTCTCTTCCATCCACCAAGTAAACAATGCACAATGAAGACTATTCCAACTGTCCTTTGCCTCATTAAACCATTTCGCTACAGATTAAACCATTTCGCTACAGAGTGTCTACTCGTTTTCACATATTTCTGTTAGTTCTGCAATTATCGTGCTTTCTCCCCGAAGTCCAGATGGTATCTGAGATTCGCAGATGATAATTATATCGTCTAACCTTTTGTTAAAATTTCAATGAGACAAGCATGAGTCAATGGTGTATTGACTGGCGAGTTTAGTCTTTGTTTTGATTCCAATATTATTAATAGAACTTAAAGCGACCCTTTCATAAATTTTTAGTAAAAATGTTAGTGTTAAAGTAATCATCGGTATAAACTTCTATGATACTGATATCCAATGCTGGATGCGTTTTGCCACTAGTAGTCATTAGCAGTTTAAGCCTACAGTGCATCTGCCAGTATCGATTGCATAATTGGCAACCGTTGGTACCTTATATTAGAGTATGGTAAAAATGTTGCAAGTAACTAGTAATTACTAGCTGCAAAACCTTATAAAACCTTCGAACGCACAACGTATTGTTAAAAACAAATATAGCAAATATAAAAATATAAATGTTGCTATATTTTTATGAAAGAATTCATCACTGCAAGCAAAGTTTCCACCCCCGGCGGTGATGGGCAAGTGCATTCAAAGTCAGCGACTTTATCTACTCGGTCGTGGAGCCTCACTCGTCAAAAGTGACCTAATTGAAATATACAGTTTTATTACATTTTTATTGTATAAAAACAAACAAAGATCCATGTTAATACATTGCAACGAATTTGAAATATGAAATACAGTGGTACTTAAATATAGTTCACACTTATTTGAAAGGGACACTGAATTGTTTCATTCTATCTGCGAACGAACTCCTTTAACTAGCAGCCGTGCTATTAATCATAGAGTTAATCGTTCCACCAACATGCCAATATTTAGTGACTTACATACTTTAGATTAAATTACTAACAAAATGCGATTATAAAAATAGAAAAGATATGTAATGATTAATTAATGATAAGCGTATCAACCCATAATCCTGTAACATGGATCAACGATTTTGTTTAAAACCTTGTTTTGTTTCATCACAAAGAAAGTCATTTTACACTGAACAAAGATGCCACTGAAGTATAAATAAGAGCTTTCTTGGATAGATTAAATCACGTATTGTCTCATTTGTTCTCAAATAAATGTATAAAAGAAAATGCTGCAAATGAATTATATTTACAAAAAGCTAATAAAATAGAATGGCTACAAGGATGTTTAAATAAAAATCTTCCAATGTAATCATGAATATGCAACGAAAGCTAAGTACAAAGCGTCCTCAGTGTAAAAAAAAAAACGTCCAACCGTAGTATCAGGCCTATCAAATGTTTTAGTTGAAAGTTGCAAAATTATTTAACAGAGTTTATTGAATAGAATTATCCACATTAAGTTCATGGGGGGCGATATAATTACTCGAAACACCCAGTAACAAATTATTTAACATAATCGAAATAAAATTCTAACCTGACAAGGATATAAAAGTCGCTATTATTGTTTTAGAATCACTCAGACACTCACTGAACACACATTTTTTACATTTGTAATTTGAAGCATTTGACAGGCTTTGCATCAATAATGTCGGGGAATATAAAATGAACCATTATCGATTGCGTACATTAGCTATGCTCAGGTAATGATGCTGATATAAAAGACTTGTGAAGTAGCTGTAAAAACAAACCATGCATGATGTGATACAGGATACCAGTATTGTATTTGTGTGAAAAACAACAAACAGCCAGTTGTGCACTGTCTGTATCTAACTTTATTTGTATGTGTAACTCACCATAAAGATACAACTTATGCTTTGGCAAGGGACTTCTCTGCAATGAAGATTCGGTTTTTACATTAATGAGTAGTTTACTCGGTATATACCTGTTCAATATACTAGTACGCCATTCTTCGTATAAAGTACTCACGTTTTCTAATAATTACAGTTGTACTGAATACTATCTCAAAATAGGCTGAACTACTAGAGAAGGGACTATTTATTATTAAAGTGCCTTCTTGGAATGTTGACATTTTCTCTCCTCATTTCCTTACAAATACACCGGAGTTTTTACATTTTCCAAGGCCTGTCTGACTGGCTTGTCTCTACTGTCTAATGATAAGCAATCTTTCTAGATGTTAATATTGAATTTGATCGAAACAGAAATATTCGTTGTGACGGCAAAATAGAAAGCTATAATATCAACGACAGTCCTAGTGTAGAAGTCCGTTTAAACTTAGATATTTACTGAAATTACGCTTTGTAATACCGTAGTCATGAATTAAGGCAGTCCTGTTCCTGAAGCTTTCATATTATAAAGACAATAATTTTCTTCAGACGTATTACGAGAAAATAGAAGTTTAATACATACACTATTCAACTTTAATTTTTTCGGTCAGCTAGGCTTTCCGGATATCTTATAATAGATAGACAAAAAGATTTATTTCAGTATTGTGCATAAAACATGGTAAAACATATCCTAATACATGACAAAACAATAAACATGTATGAAAAATGAAACCATGTCAGTAACATCATACCAAGGATAACACAAAAAAAGAGAACTAAATCTCTTATTTCGATGTGTTCCTTAGATATTGATGGTTTTGACTTTGAGAGGCATGAAATGAAATATCACAGCCCTAAATTAAGAAAGACAATGTATACATAATTTAAACATTGAAATGATATGACTGATTTAAAACAATAATTATATATTAAGCATATGACTATTTCTGAAACTTTAAAATTACTTAGCTTTGAAATGTTCCTTAGTGAAGAGGGTAATTTGTTCCACATGACACAACCATTATATGCAAAAGATTTGGGTAAAATATAACATCTGCTTTCGCTTGACCTAGTCCTATAAGAAGGGAATAAAATTTTCACTGATATATTCTGGAGCAAGACCATTTTTATTTTGAAAACATTACAAAGGATAACTTGTTCCACTCTGTTTTTAACAGGTATAGTAACCTTAAAATGGTCATTATCAATATGAGACCTATGACCAAGATTAAGAACAAAAACCTAATTAATTTATTCTGGGTGACTTAAAGTTTTTCCTTCCAATTGATACCAGCACCAAACCGCTGGGGTGGTAAACAGCAGTGTTAGATGCTAAAAAGCAGGATTTATTCTTGCTAAGATATAAAGTAAAGTTATGGCGTATTTTTATGTTTACGTAGATCGACTTGTTTTATACCCGAAAATGAGCAGGTGAACAATTATGAAAGTTGAGCAGCATAAGTCACTGAGACTTCTGAATACCTCCATATATATAATTCAATGAAGTTGCAAAACCCTCTGAGGACCGTTCCATTGTGATGCAATAGAATTTTTTCGTATTCATTTGCACATTCTAGCATAAAACTGCTGTTCTTGTCACTTTTGGGGGTGTTTTAACAGGAGAGAAAACGTGTGTTAACAGAGAGGTTCTCGCGCTCACGTGCTGTTATAATACCTTTTTCTATATGCGCGTTCCGTGGCAGAGCGTTAACGCATTACGGCCCCAAAACGGATAATTCAAATGGAAATGACGTCAACGTGAAATAACAGCTTGGATATTCCCGCGCATTTCATGGAAATTTAATGACGTTGAGGGATAATTTATTCATTTATTCGTTTTTTTCGCATTTTATGCTAGAATAGCGTTAGCGCATGTTATTTTCATGTTATAACATCTTCTGAATCTCTGGGGATACGTTGGTACCCTCGCCCTACGGGCTCGGGCACCAACCAATCCCTCGGGACAGGCACGTGTCCAGGTCGGGGGGCCAGGGGGCCCGCCCCCCCCCCCCCCAAAGCTGGCTGCCTAGTTACGATTTTTATTACTATGGGCCCCTCAATTAACAAATTTATACACCAGCGCAACTGGCTTGATTTGACAGCAATACACAGGCTAAAGAGCCATAAAACCGTGTCCGGTAGTGGAAATTAGCCCCAGGCATGTCACAGGTAAAGTTTATCTGTGCATGCTTCATTGATCGCTTGATCGGTACTTGATTGGGTAGTGGAGAAACTATTATGTTTTTTACTCTTTGGAAGTGTTATAAAATGATCAGAACATTGTTGGTTTTGTTAAGTAAATCTTAAAATGAATCTGAAAATTGAAACATTATGATGGTTGTATTTTGTTTTTACATTAAGGCACATTCCCCAAATTTATTAAATTGATAGATAATTATCCTATCTTTTTATTTTACAACAATTATGAATTTGAAACTACTGTATCAATTTTACTCTTTTTGGTCCAATAACCTTACTTAAAAACTCTCATAGTTTTAAAAGTAGTTTCTCAGTAAATCTCACAAAACGCATCTAAAACTCGTTACTTATGAGGGGTTTTATACATAAAAATATCATTTAATATGTGTTGTGATGTTATAGTTTGTACAGTCAAAGAAGTATAAAATACACATCTATTTATTTTTATAGATCTTTGGTACGGGAGACAATCAAAATCCCCTTGATCAAAATCCCCTAGACTGAAAAATGACAGGGTGTTACAAAATCCCCTTCATACTTTTGCAGGGGGTATCATAATCCCCTCTGTGATTTTTACTTATTTCATCAAGTTCAAATACAATTATACACAATTTAAAAGTCTATTGCATAAAGCACGTAAATACAATGCCTTTAGCAAACATAATTTAATTTGGAGCACTGATATCTATATATCTATAATGAAAATCACAGAGGGGATTATGATACCCCATGCAAAAGTATGAAGGGGATTTTGTAACACCCAGTCATTTTTCAGTGGAGGGGATTTTGATCAAGGGGATTTTGATATACACTCCTTTGGTACAGTTAAGAGTTCATTGTCATTTGAAATCTATGATGTAAATAGTAATTGTCATAATACTTCGTTTGTTTTGTTGGAAATCTAAAAACATTTGGCCATTTTGCAAATAGGATACCCTTAATAATTAGACTAGCCACTAGACTGATAATTACGATATTTCTATGATTTTTTTTTCTTTTTTATGTTCATAGAGACAAAAGCCAGTCTATTCTAGAGATTTTCTAAGAGGACTGATGTTAAAATTGTAATATTGGACATAGTATATAGACTGGCTCAGTTCACTACATGAAATCATAAAAATGTGAAAAAAATTATCATAGTCTAGGAGCTAGTCTTCTTAATAATCATCTTAAAACTTCAACATTTTTTTTTCAACCGGGTATCATACAGAAAAATAAGTCCATACACTGTGACTGCACAATCATACATACATTGAAAAAGGAAGACTTGATGAAGTGATTAAAAAGTAGACTTTTCCTTAAATATATGATACATTCATGCATCCTTAAAGATGCTTCAGGTAGCAGGAAAATGCATCTATTCATGTGCCATATTAAAAAAAATTCGCAATCGGGAGGGGATACCCCTCCCGAACCCACCCCAGGCTGGGCTCCCCAGCAAACAAATCCTGCACACGGCCTGCGGGATTATGCAGACGTTATAACACGAAAAAACATGCGTCTTCCCTACATACATATTATAGTAAGACAAATATACACAGATTTCATGAAATAATAAAACAAGTGAAGAACAACAGGTAAACACGAGAACACTGGATATATTAAACTATAAAGAAATCTATTTAAAAACGTTTCAGTTAGTCAGTGGTTTGCAGCCTATCGTTCTCGATTCTGTTCCCAGCTGCTATTGGTACATCAAGTAGCGTTCAGTGCTTTGAGATTTCTTAAATTGGCGCTCACTTGTTTCTACCCAGCTAGCAAGCATACATGGGACCCATGTGGGACCCATATGGGTTCCCATATGGGACCTATATGGGCTACCCATATGGGACCCAGATGGGTTTTGCAAACCATTTTGGCATGGGTCCCATATGGGATATACTATATGGGACCAATGTGGGCCCCTTATGGGTCCCAGATCTTATAACCCATGTGGGACCTTTCTGGGTCCCATGTCGTATATATAGTATGGGCCATTTAGGGGCGTTCTGGAATTGTATGGGTCTTATTGATTGATTGATATTGTCAACTGTCCGAAACATTGTAGCTGCCCATGTAGTTTTTTCAGAATCATTGTGGACCTTTTTATCTTGATCTATTGCATTTCCAACTCACTTCATCAGATTCTTTGTAAAGGCATTCTGTAGAGTAGAAAAAATAATGTCAGTCAGAGCATTTGTTGAAAATTAAGACTATTTGCAAAAAAGTAAGTCGTAATTTATAGCTTTAATATCACCTGCAATATATTAAATTCGGGTTTTTATTATAATTATCATTCATCATTTTCCCGCAAATTAAATAGAAATGCAAAAACAGTTTTGATAAATAAGGTACTGATTAAACATTTAATGGAAGCATTTAAACTATTATCAACATTTTCTGAGATGTCCTCTCTAAGTTTATAGTATGAGATATTTTTAAGGAAATAGAATGCAGATTTAAAAAAAAGCAAATGATGTTAAAATAGATATCTTATAAGTACGTAAAGTTATTGACGAATAATAATATAATTATTATGTTATAATAATGTTTAAAGTATTGTACTCACTTTTTCTGCATTGGTCCCTTCTGTACATAATGAATAAACTTGTTCTGTATTGCAGCTTAAACCTCCATCAAATTAACTGAATAGTGTGTAAACCATTGGCGTGACTAATAGATAACATGTGTAGAGAGAGATGGACCCTTAGTTACCATGGTTACAAACATGTATTATAAATGTTCCCAATGTCCAGTATAGCATTCCTGAATATTTTAAAATGAATGAATGTTATTATTAAAAAGTAATTACACAATTTTGAAATAGCTTAGACAACAGTCGAATTTTAATAACAATTAGGAATAATTTCGGAAGTGCAAAAAATCATTTACTAGTAATAGTCCATTTTCATGATTTTGTAACCCTAGTAATTTTATTTTGAAAATACAATAAAAATGCTATACCAGTCCTTTCTATTATGAAGTAAGAAAATTATCAAACCTTCGATCCAACATTTCGGTATGTCTAATAGCATAGTTTTTTTTGCTAACAGTTTATATTGTAAATGTTATTGCAGCTAAGAAGAACGAAACCTTGCATTTTCTTATAGACAGAGACGGCTTTAAAACGTCTTTTAAAAGTCGTCTTTATTTCGTAGGTAAAACAACGGAAAAGAACGTCTTTTTTTCTGTTCACAGATGACATGACCATAAAACAACCAAATAAAGATGTCTTTAAGACGTCTTTTGTATGCTGGGATGGGACCCATATGGGACCCTTCTGGGAAACATATTTTTTGAGACCAAAGAAATGTACATGTATTAGAATTCAAAGAAAACATAGAAAAAAGGATTGTTATACTAGTGACAACACTTATGGTCCTAAAGTAAAGACGTTGCTGTATCACTTCAATGGGTCCCATATGGCTCTGGTGTGTGCAAATACTTACAATATGGGACCCAGATGGGACCATTCTGGGAAACGTGTTTCTTTTTGAGAGAAAAGAAAACGTAGAGACATTCAGAGAAACCATAAAAAACTATTTTCTATGCTAGATACATCACTTTTAAACTTAAAATGAATGCATTGGTATATCCATCGCTGAGTTATTGTATATGGGTCCCATATGGGTCCAATGTGGGCAAATACTTACAATATGGGACCCAGATGGGACCCTTCTTGGAAGCATGTTTCTTCTGATACTTCAAAAAATATAAAACTTTTCGAAGAAAACTTAAAATATGAACTTGTATACTGGTGACACCACATATAAACTTAAAATGAATACATTTGTAATTTACATCACTGGGACATTATATATGGGTCCCATATGGGACCAGTATGGGCCAATACTTACAATAAGGGTCCCATGTGGGACCCATATGGTACATTTGCCCAGATATAGCCCATATGGGCCCCATATAGGCTTGCGTGCTGGGTAGTTGTGTCGGTCTAGACTAGATGCTGAGGGGCGTAAAATTTTACAATTGAAGTGGGCTGGATGGAGGTAAGTTGCTCCTTTCCGAGCTGTGGCTTCAGTCCACTGCTTACATAAAACATTTTTCTTGTGTCTTAATACGCTATAAAGTATACAGTACAAAAGTTCACAAATAGGATCAGGAAGTGTTCTACAACAATAACGCAGGTTGAATATTAAACGTTGGAGTTTTTACTTACTTTGGGTTTGTATTTCTGATTGTCTCCCCTGTTGTAAATACTCTCTACAAAGAAGAATTAACCCGGCGTTTGGATGTGGCAAACTTTACCAGATTGTCTGAATATAAATCCAGATATCTGTTCGTTTAAAGACTAAAGATGCCGGTAAGTTTTTAAGATAGGCTAATAAGTAGTACTGGTGAGAATACAATGATAAAAATGCTCTAAATTTCGCTAAAGTTTTGTGACAGAAGCTTACTGTTGTTTTATCAGGTTTAGGATTTCGTCGTTTTTACAGATCTACATATTCAGTATTCATCTTCATTCCGTCTGCATGCGCTTTAAGACACTCGTTCCTAAAAGAATGCAAAGCCCTATTTTCTGTAGCATGTTAGGCCCCCGAATAAAACCCTCTTCCAGGGGAAACCTCCCCCTCAACAGACATTTATAATTTTGTTTTAGGCATGCTACTGTATAGGCCTCAGGGCCCTCGTTTGCCGATTTTTGGGGCCGAAATTCGGCCCCGTTCTCCCCTCGAAATAGTATGTTTTTTTCCCCCCAAGTATAGAAAAATTCCCCCTCGAAAGAAAAAAAATTCAAGAAAAAAATTGATACCCGATAGTCTTAGGAGCGCCTTGTAACTTAATGGGCCTGATAAAGTTTTACTGATCCATATAATACGCGCATTTTTCAGTTCCCCGGATGCGTGTATGCAAAGTTACTGCCCTTCGAAAAAAAATGCCGCATAATGCAAAATCGTACCATAAAAAGATCACGGATGCAACAGGGGCGAAATGCGCAAAGATAGATTTGCTTTTTAAGCAGCATGCCCTCAAAAAACAAACTACTGTCACGGACACCGCTGTTTCACCAGGGCCAGACATGCATGATCAGGTAGATACGATGAAGGGAAGCCATGCTCCGGCTGCTGCTGAGACAATGTCCGTGGATACTGCTAGTGCTACCGATAATGACGATGACGTTAGTGCAAATAATTTTATATTAAACTCTGAATAATTTTTGCTAATTCAATAAATTATGTTCTGTACAATACTTCAGATATATTCACATTAGTTTGATATCTGTAATACTCAATTGACCTTAATTTAAGGGGTTATGATCAGATGTCATATCTCCAGAATGAATTCCCCCCTCCCTTGAAAACGACGCGAAATTCCCCCCTCCAAGGGCCCCGGCCCCAATCCCCCAAAATGTAGAGAGGGCCCTGTAAACTTTGTTTAAAAATTCTCGCTGCTTTATATATAATCCGGTCCTTGTCCGGGGACATTGACCGGATTATATATATTAGACTACACATGTGACAAACAAACTTTATGATGCCTGTCAAGGGTGATTTCTCCGTTTAGCAATGTTCTTTAACACGTTAATCTTCAAGGAATGAAGAGCATCATCACCAAGACGATTAAACTTTGATAACAAAGGTTCATTACGTGACACTCCTATCCCTTCAAATGCCCCTTGAGAACATTTCACAAATATATATTTAGAGGTAGGTCGAGGTCAATCAAGGGCCTGAATGAACATGATCAATATGATAAGGGCGTCATCCCCTGGGGGACAAAGACCGGATAATGCCATAGAAGAATTTCAGACAGGTAGGATCACTTTAATTTTTTCCAAAAATTCAAAGTCATCGATACTGACAGAAAAACACATAAACTTCATTTATGCATGCAGTCTAAACCTGTGGTTTTGATTAAAAGATTTCATTTACCCAGTCTGTAAATTTATAGAATGAAAAATCTTTAAATTTATGGATTATCCTAGTTTTGGCTACCATAACTTAACTGACGCTGTTTTTATTTTCTAATGGTGGCGTCCATTAATTTATGGCGAAACCCATTTAGTTAACCAGTATCAAACCGCAACATCTCGCACAGTCTCTCGTGAGAAACTGATGACGTCCTGCAACAGTTCAGAGCATGTGGTTATTTTTGGAAATTGAGAACAAAATTTTACCAATTTATGAATTTTATTTTAATCATAAACGTAACCATTTTCGATAAAATTCTTAAAGAACGTTTTCAGCTCACTTAGAGATCCGTTTACAGCATATAAACATCTCTGAGCTGAATTTGTTAGCTAGGATTGTCCATATATTTGTAAAAACGACAAAATCGTAGACCTGTTTATTCAACAGCTGTATTACATTTTGTTTGTATTTATTTTGCCCACAGTTGAATCAAAGAGCTATAAAAATAAATAGATCGGCAACTTGAAAGGCATATAGAGCAAATCTCGCCAACATCCTGTGACAACTGAATGAGATCTCGTTGTAAGCGTCTGTTGTTAACGATTGATTAAGTCGGCAAACGCTTTGGAATAAGGTTATTTTCAGATTGTTTGTTTATAAATTATAATGATAATAGTGCTTTTTAGTTCACCTGAGCACGAAGTGCTCAAAGGTGAGCTTTTGTGATCGCCCTGTGTCCGTCGTCGTCGGCGTCAACAATTTGACTGTTAACACTCGAGAGGTCACAAATTTGAGCCAATCTTAATGAAACTTGGTCAGAATGTTACCCTCAATTAAATCTTGGATGAGTTCGATATTGGGTCATCTGGGGTTAAAAACTAGGTCACCAGGTTAAATTAAAAAAAAGCTTGTTAACACTTTAGAGGTCACAATTTGGGCCCAATCTTAATGAAACTTGGTCAGAATGTTACCCTCAATAAAGTCTTGGACAAGTTTGATATTGGGTCATCTGGGGTCAAAAACTAGGTCACCAGGTCAAATCAAAGGAAAAGCTTGTTAACACTGTAGAGGCCACATTTATGACTATATCTTCATGAAACTTGGTCAAAATGTTAATCTTGATGATCTCAAGGTCCAGTTTGAATCTGGATCAATTGGGATCAAAAACTAGGTCACCAGGTCAGATCAAAGGAAAAGCTAGCGTACCGCCAGTTTTATACTTCAGTAAGCGTCTGTTGATTTGATCACAACTGATCAAGTGGGCAAACGCTTTGAAATAAGATAACATGAGATGACACGAGATTATCCCCAGTTGCCATTCTGTGTATTTTATAGTTCTTTGGCTGAATACAATGAAGACAGCCAGGTGTAGGAAATTGCAGTGTTTTCTCGGACTGATTTGGGACATAAGTTTCGCTCCAATCCGAATGTTTTTCCCCCAATTTTAAAGCTAAATTTCCAAAATTGGAAAAAAAGAATATGAACATTTTTTCCTTTCTTCCTTTTTAGCTCGATCTATGTCTGTCGTGTGTCCGTCAACATTTTCTAAAAAATCTTCTTTTTGATAACCACTGGGCAGAATTACACCAAACTTCACAGGAATGATCCTTGGGTGGCCTCCTTTCAAAATTATTCAAGGAATTGAATTCCATGCAGAACTCTGGTTGCCATGCCAACCGTAAGGAAAAACTTTAAAAATCTTCTTGTCCAAAACCGCAAGGCGTAGAGCCTTGATATTTGGCATGTAACATCATCTAATGTTCCTCTATGAAGTTTGTTCAAATTGTGCCCCAGGGGTGAAAAGAGGCGTCACCCTGAGGGTCACAAGTTTTACTTAGACTAATACAGGAAAAAACGTTAAAAATCTTCTTGTCTGAAAGTTCAAGTCCTAGACCTTTGATATTTGGTATGTAGCATTACCTAGTGGATCTCTAACAAGATTGTTCAAATTATGCTCCTGGAGTGAAAAGAGGCCCCGCCCTGGGGTTCACTTGTTATATAGGAATAAATTATTAAATACTTCAAAAATTATCAGAGCATATTTCCTAGACTGTTTAATTATAATTACCTGATGACCCCAAGTGATTAGGGGTCACTTGATTGTGACCTTGACCTACTGACATACTTTCTTGTTTTTAAGATACAGTCTTGAAATTTGGATGACATGTACAGTTTTGCACACCGATCTTAAAACTGACTTTCAGTGACCATGAATGTGACCTACTGACCTACTTTCTAATATTTTAACATCAGTTTGCCATTTTAAAGATGTGGCTCATATTACTCAGGTGAACGATTAAGGGTCATCATGACCCTCTTGTTTACATTTGTCAGCCAAGACTGTGCTGATGAAAACCTGAAGATGTGAAACACAAAGCTATTTTCATAAAAACTTTTTAATGTAAAATTTTAACAACAGTTTCCAATTAGAATATTGACACATTTTTCCAAATTGTAAAGTCAAGACCCCAACCCCTCTCCCAATTTAGTGCAAAAAACAAAAAAAAGCACTGGAATGTTTACCAACATGATTGTGTATTCCAAACATGTGTCAACCGTTGTCAGATTATGCAGGTGACAAATTATCCAATTAATACAATAAAAATGTAGTACAGACAGTGTACTGTTGAAAACTTCTTTAATTACTGTGCTGCTACATGTACCCCTGTTTTTCTGTGATTTCGGTGCATCTAGCTGTATAATGCATGTAACAGATAAATCAGTTAATAACATCAGTTTACTGTGGAAAACTTTTTTTTTATTTCCATGAAATAACTTCTATTTGTGTAACTTTCAGTGTTTCAGCTGTTATTGTATGTAAAAATCTGATTGAAATTGTTAAAGTTGCTCACTTTAATTGTCTTGAAAGTTTTCGTAGTTTTTTTGTGATGATTATATATAGGAAGTCCAGTTTAGTCCTATATTTGTAAATATACATTTTTCATGAGAGAAGAATTGTATTTATCCATATGATACAGTAATGTGGTAAGAATAGAGTTTATATGTGGACCATGTTTTGTAAAGGCAGGAATTTATCTGTGTTGGTTCAGAAAAGATGTTGTGACAAAATACTTCTTTATTTTCAGCCAAAAGGAAAACAAGGTACAAAAGGGCAAAAACAGATTGAAACAGAAAATGGACAGACACTATCATTCTACATGTACATAGTTTTATGCGTAAATGTAGGTTATTTAGGCTGAAACAAGCCAGTGTTGTAATCACATAAAAGTAAACTTAATCTTTATGTTTAATTTTGTTTACACTTATATGAAATAAAGGATGGTGAATTGTTAAGCACTATTTAAAAGACATGTATTAGTGTGAATGTATGGCAAAATCCCATTTACAAAATCAGAAATTGAAAAATACCTGTCTTTAGCTCAACTATTGGAAGAATAGGTAGAGCTATTGTTCTTACCCATTTGTTGGCCTCGGTATCCCAAATTGGGTAAATTTTTTGTATGTAAGCTGGTAATAACCATGAATGGGATTGGATTGAAACTATACACATTTATTCACAGTGCCCTTAGGAAAAAGGAAGGCAGTAAAATTGCAGTTTTTCAGCATTATTTTTCAGGATATTCAAAAGGCGGTTTTTAGCAGTTATTCGTCTTCAAATGCCTGCATTTATATATTTGATAGAAAAGCAGTGAAAATGCAGTTAAATTGTCCAAAGTATGTAAATGAGCTAAGAAGTATAATGATGTCACAAAAAAACTGCAGTATCAGTAGCAACATATTCCAAAATGGTCTTTATGATAGTAATGTACAGTACAAGTTTAGTTCTGTGCTTAAATGTCTACGCTTCAGTGACACTTTACAATGACTCTTTATAGTGAAATATTCTATCCATTTTTATATGATTATGGACTCCTCAGGATACAGCTGAACTTGCCATAGTGGTCACCTGTATTAAGCTGCCTTTTGTCTTATTTAGCCAGTCTGCTAACTTCCTAAACTTGAACAAAGTGTGTTTGCCAGTAAGTCCTCGGCCAAGTTCGACAACTATCCAAATCGGCCCAGGCACTTCAGAGTTATGGTCATTAAAACTTGTTTTTGATAATCAAAGCACTGAAAGTCTGGTAAGGCAGTTGAGGTTTTGGTGCATGGTTGACTCAGACGTGCGCGTTTCTCAAAAACAGCTCTAGTTTCAACTTGTCTTAAGCAGCCATCTGCCTTAAGCAGCCAGATTATGATGCTGTCTTGACTGGCTGCTACATACAGGTTGACTTCTTCATTACTAGTATCATGCTATCTGTTTTTCAGGCAATATTCTATGGTGCCCAATATCTACTATTCAGTGAATCATGCTGTCTGTTTTTCAGGCAATATTCTATGGTGCCCAATACCTGCTATTCAGTGAATCATTTACAACATTTTATATTGTAAGTATCTTACATGTTATTTTTACTGTTAGACAATGATCCAGAGATTTTATATATAACATGTTTAAAGGTTACATTTTGGAAGGTTCTGTCTGTTTTGCATTATGTGTTTATTTAAATGTTACAAGTTTATGTGTGTTGCAAGTACTGGCCATTTAAGCATTTTGTGTTTCTTGGGGATGTTTTAAGTAGCCTCTGTGTATTGCAGTTAATGTCTGTGTTAGCACTATGTGTTTATGGAGGGTGTTACAAGTTAAAATGTATTGCAGGACGAGGTACATGCAATGTATGTGTTAGCATCATGTGTTGATTGAGCATTTTTCATATTTCTGTGTATGACAAGTTCTGCCTGGCTATCATTATGTCTATATGAAGGATGTTACAAGCTTGAATGTATTGCTGGTACTACCTGTGTTGGCATAATGTGTATTTAGAACATTTTTCATGTTGTTTTTATTGCAGGTACTGTCTGTGTTGGCATTTTATGTATATGAAGTGTATTACAAGCTTGTGTGTGTTGCAGGTACTGCCTGTGTTAGCATTATGTGTCTACGGTGAATGTTACAAGTTTTTATGTATTGCAGGTACTGTCTGTGTTAGCATTATGTGTATATGGAGGATGTTACAAGTTTATGAGCAGTATGGCTGGACAAGGAATAGATATAAATATGGAGTCTGGAATGGCAGAGTAAGTTAACAATTGGCATAATGTACATATTGTAAATATGTGAATTATTGTGTAATGTTTTAATCATTATCATTCATTTGTTGGGTATATAACTATATACCCTTTGTGCAGGATGAAATCCAGTTAAAGACAAAATGGCAATGCAGTTTTGGTAATATTTATAACTTACAATAATCAGCCCAGAAAACAGTATTTTAATATACTCCCTTCAAACACTATCAAATTCCATACTATTAGGATGATTGTTAACAACATGTTGATCTTAATGTATGGTTCATTTAAAAATAAATCTTTCAGTAATTTTTTAGATATTGGCAAAATAGTAAAGGTTGAAATAGTTCAAAGCCATGTGCATATTCCTGTATATTGGTCTCCAAATAATTTGTGAAAATATTTTCATTTACAGGTATTTATATGGGATAAGTTTGTGATGAAAATTGCAAGCTCTGTAGTTCAAAGCTTGATTAACCACTAATGTTTTCCTTGTTTCAGGCATGCAAAAGATGTGTTATTATTGACAGCAATTGTAGAAGTTTTAGCATTGATTTCAAATTATTTTTGGCTTTTTTGGTTTGTTGTAAGTATGAGTTTGCAATATCTTATTAGAATGTTAGCTATAATTTCAGATCGAACAAAACACGGCTTTATGTTATCTTTTTATACCAGTATAAGCAGTTGTGTAATTATCAGTTTGAGTTTGCACCGTTCGAAATTTAATTGTGGGGGTTAAATAATGATTTTTAGCTCGACTATTCATAGAATAGTAGAGCTATTGGACTCGCCCATGCGTCGGCGTCCGCGTCGGCGTCCCGATTTGGTTAAGTTTTTGTATGTAAGCAGGTATCTCAGCAACCACTTGTGGGAATGGATTGAAACTTCACACACTTATTCACTGTGATAAACTGACCTATATTGCACAGGTTCCATAACTCTGTTTTGCTTTTTTACAAAATTATGCCCCTTTTTCGACTTAGAAATTTTTGGTTAAGGTTTTGTATGTAAGCTGGTATCTCAGTAACCACTTGTGGGAATGGATTGAAACTTCACACATTAGTATGTAAGCTGGTATCTCAGTACCCACTAATTGGAATGAATTGAAACTTCACACATTTATTCACTGTCATGATCTGACATGCACAAAGCAGGTCCCATAACTTTATTTTGCTTTTTTTCAAAATTATGCCCCTTTTTCAACATAGAAATTTTTGGTTAAGTTTTTGTATGTAAGTTGGTATCTCAGTATCCACTAATGGGAAAGGATTGAAATTTCACACACTTGTTCACTTTCATGATATGACATGCAATGCAAAGGGTCAATAATTCAACTTCGCATTTTACAAAATTATGCCCCTTTATTTAACTTAGGAGTTTTTGGTTAAATTCCTATGTAAGCTGGTATCTCAGTAGCCACTAATGGGAATGGATTGAAACTTCACACACTTGTCCACTGTCATGAGCTGATAAGCACTATGTAGGTTCCATAATCCTATTTTGCTTGTTTACTAAATTATGTCCCTTTTTCGACTTCCGTATTCATTCAATCGACAAGGCTGTTGAATAGTCGAGCGTTGCTGTCCTCCGACAGCTCTTGTTTAATTGATAATAATGTGTCTTTTAATGTACACAAAATGGCATCATTTTAATACATAATTATACTTGTATTTATATAGTGTAAATTTAGTTGTTTTCAAGGTTTTGAATTCACGTCCTTCAAGTGATGCTCGAATTAGAATTGTGACGATTGATTTGTAAAGTGCATAACAATGCAGAATGTTAGTCAGCTAGCAATATTCAGGGACCTCCGTGGCCAAGTGGTTAACGTTGCTCGCTTCGAACCAACTGACTTTCGAAATTTCGTGTCGGGTGCAGAATTCTTTCATATGAGGAAGCCTTGCAGTCGGTGGTTCTAAGCTTACAACTGCCTGTGATGAACTTATACACAGAGGGGCCCCATGAAAAGCTGAAAAATCGCCATATGGCCTTCAATAGTTGTTGGTGTGACGATAAACCAGACGAAAACAACTAGCAATATTAACATTTCCTTTGTTCTGAAAATTAACAATTCTTGAGTCAACAATAGTCCTATGTTTTGATACATGTTAGTCATTAATGTGTCTTTTTAACTTTCAGGCGCCAGGTAGAGCATTCTATTTACTTTGGGTAAACATTTTATCGCCATGGTTTTTCCAAGAAGCTCCCGAGGTTGACGAAAAGAAGCAGAAAAAAATGGACAGAAAAATGAAACGACGACAATGATAACTTTTACTAGAAAACTGGAAAATATTGTGTTATTATCATGTGTTGGCCCCATAAATTATTTCGATTTTACTGGTGTAGAGGGCCTGAAGGTTTGAAAAATAATCGGGTCAGTTGGGGTTGAAAAGTTATTCACTCGAGTTGGATTAGAAAATTCGGTGAAGACATTGTTTAGGTTTCTTTAAATTCTGAAGGACGGAAAGTCAGGAGATGGAGTAAACAAATTCCGGAGTGAATTTTAACCTCATCCAAAATATTTCTGATAACTTTTGTATTCCATAAATGTCTCTGATGACCAACATATGTGTTATTCATCTTCAGCTATATATATTTAACATAAGTCATTTTGGATGCTAAATATCTAAGTCCTTGATGATAACCTTAGGACTCGCTCTTCTTTCGTAAGACCTTTAATATCATTTAAGTGGTAGAAAATTGTCTAAAATTTGATAAATACTAACACAGAAAAATAAGTCTTTTTTTTACTACTGTAACATATGTTAGACTTTTGGTATATCCGATGTTGAAAAATTAAATTCATATTTCAGCAAACGATTAATATATCATTTAATCTGCAGACTTCAATTATTCAGTTATTGGCAAAATGTTAAATACATTTATTAAAATGCAAAAATCGAGAATATAACCTATTAATTCCGTCTATCTAAAACGAACATCGCATCTAACTTCTGCAGTACAAAACTACCTCCCAGTCTGTGTTTGAATTGTGTTTGTGTTTACCAATTGCGATTCCATATTTTCATTTTGGGCATCATTTGGCTTCAGAAAACTTGTCATTACTTAACCTTAGTTGCGGAAACTGAAATATAAAAAGCCAGAGAAGCTTTTGGATTTTACCAAAGACTAAACCATTGTTAAGACTGTGTTGCAGAAATTCAAACTTAGAAAAAAACCCACCCGAAACTGTAGTTCACTCACATAAATTTATTGTCAAAAATATGACTGTATAGCTGTGTCCATAAAATATATATTTCTTTGAAAAAAAATATACAAGCACTAAAATATATATTCATTAAAAGTAATATAAATACTAATATGTAAATAAAAAGAAGTGAGGAAAAATATTAAAGGTAAACCGTGCCCCCCCCCACGCGAAACAAAAACAAGAACTGTCACTAATGGTGACAAATGCCCCCGCAGCGCCTTGACCTTTGACCTGGTGACCCTAAAGTCAGTAGGGGTCGTGTACTCGATAAGCACTATCAGCATGTGAAGTTTGAAGGTCCTGGGTGCAGTGGTTCGCGAGTAAAGTGCCTTCATGCAAAAAGTTAACGTTGTGACGAACGAACTAATGAACGGACGGACAGTTGAAAACTAATATGCCTCCCTTCGGGGGCATAAAAACATCTGAAATGCATGGTATACTGGAGAACTTTAAAAAAATGTTTGTTGGTACTCGTGGAGAACTAGAGCATGCGTAATTGATTATCTCAGTAGTCCAGAAGATTCAATCGAGTAGTGAATTCGGTCTGTGGGCGCATATTCAACATGGCGATTGGTTATTAACTATGTTTTACATTTATTCGGCTTCCATCTCTCAGTCATGTGTGGGTAAGACATTTAATATAATTACTAGCGAAAAATAAGTTGGTACTGGTACGGAAACAAGTAAAACTACTAAGGTTAACTTTGCGACGTTATATAACTGAACTAATGTGGAAACCGTCAAATAAACACTATATTAAACAGTTTATAGGCAACAACAGTTCCAAAACGGGTCTTTTTAACGTCGCAGGTGACTTTAATTCACAGCTGACGCTGAACTTCCAAGGTGATTGAGAAGTAAGCATTAAGTCATGTACACTTGGCATTATAGTCTAAGCAGAACGAAGCAGTCAAACTGTTCACTTTCTGCACAATTTCATTCAATCAGTTTCTTCTCATTCATTCATTCACAAAACGAATGAATTCATTTGAATCGTGAGGAAGAATATTTCTCCCTCTTCATTGTCGACCATCATTTACTCAATATGTTTAATGTATTTTCAAAATCCAAATAAAATGTTTTATGACTCTTGGTTTTCATCGATTGTTTTCTGACGTTTCTTTGACGACTTTTTCGATGTACCTGGAGCAGTCTCATCAGGCACTGCAAAATAAATGGAGACAATACTCAAAAACGATTTAAACAAACCGTATTGGTCGTTACTGGAACAATTTTACTCTTAATATATAACTTTTGCAGTCAGACAATGACTTTCTTCCCTGTTCAGGTAGAATTTCTTTTAATAGACAACTTTATTTAAATACGTTGACTTGTATTAAAATGTTACTACAAGCCAAATAGGCCATATTCTTGTAAATATGTAAACATGCTATCCTCGTGTTTACAGGTAAAATGACAACGAGATCTTTCATTCTTGAATCTTGATAAAGTACAACTATAACAGTCACTGTTTACAAAATCGTGGTCTAAAATTAATTACGTATGGCTGTAAAGTTAAGCACGTGGCATGACTGTCACTGATTTAAGTCGTTCGTAGTAATGTCTTTAGGGGACATCTCTAGTAATCAAGAGTAAAATTCTTCTCATTAAATGTTTTTTTATTTAATAGGAATAGTTACGTATTCTTATCATATCGACTTTAGGGGATACGCACGGGGACCATGGGCTAGCTTAAAGTTTATACATACATACAATTTTCACCACGATCAGATTTTGAAATTAGACTTCACAGAAATATTTCTCAAATGACTCTACTTAATTGTTAAAGCCATCGTATTTCGCCAATAATCATCGCTGCGGGGGAAGTGGATTGGATAGATTTTACCTGTGTGTCTTAACGCAAAATTGGAAAAAAAAATTCTCGCTGAAAAATGCTACACAGCATCACAAGTTTAATGGACACCATTTTCTGTTGTGTCTTTTTCCCTGTATTTGTTAATGCCTGTTGGTTCTTTGAAACAATTGTGTTGACGATATATATGTGTTAGCACAAAATAATCTATGCAAATTAACGGATAATCTGTATGATGAAGATATTTCTGTAATATAAGTTTGATATTTCTTCCTCCATTTCCCTTTATCACAAATGATTGTTTTATAAAGTAAGGTACTAATAAAAGATTTTAATTAATAGGGTTGCACTTGTTTTATTGATCCTAACACGTTACTACATCAGAGAGTCGTATGATCTAAAACTAAGCAAAAACTGATGATGTAACTGTATTCCGTTGGGTGTTCGAGTAGCTATAATTCGACATCGTTAAACAATGTTAAGCAGACACTAGTAGAACATACCTAATAAACACAAACCTCCATTACACGTGTTATCTTGCTCCTGGTTAAAGTAAATTCATTTTTAGCTCATCTGATTTTTTGAAAAAAATTGAGTTATTGTCATCACTTAAGCGGTTGTCGGCGTCGGCGTCTGCGTCGGCGTTTCCTGGTTAAGTTTTATGTTTAGGTCAGCTTTTCTCCTAAACTATCAAAGCTATTGCTTTGAAACTTGGAATACTTGTTCATCATTATAAGCTGACCCTGTATAGCAAGAAACATAACTCCATCTTGCTTTTTGCAAGATTTATGGCCCCTTTTGTACTTAGGAAATATCAGATTTCTTGGTTAAGTTTTATGTTTAGGTCAACTTTTCTCCTAAACTATCAAAGCTTTTGCTTTGAAACTTGGAATACTTGTTCACCATCATAAGCAGACCCTGTACATCAAGAAACATAACTCCATCTTGCTTTTTGCAAGAATAATTGCCCCTTTTGGACTTAGAAAATCAGTTTTCTTGATTAAGTTTTATGTTTAGGTCAGCTTTTATCCTCAACTATCAAAGCTATTCCTTTAAAACTTGCAACACTTGTTCACTATCATAAGCTGACCCTGTACAGCAAGAAACATAACTCCATCCTGCTTTTTGCAAGATTTATGGCCCCTTTTGGACTTAGAAAATATCAGATTTCTTGGTTAAGTTTTATGTTTAGGTCAACTTTTTCTCTTAAACTATCAAAGCTATTGCTTTAAAACTTGCAACTCTTGTTCACCATCATAAGCTGACCCTGTACAGCAAGCAACATAACTCCATCCTGCTTTTTGCAATAATTATTGCCCCTTTTGGACTTAGAAAAATCATTTTCTTGGTTGAATATTATGTTTAAGTCAACTTTTCTCATAAACTATCAAAGCTATTGCTTTAAAACTTGCAACAGTTTTTCACCATCATAAGTTGACACTGTACATCAAGAAACATAACTCTATCCTGCTTTTTGCAAAAGTGATGGCCCTTTTTAGACTTAGACAATCATGGGTAGGACAATATTTCTATTATACAAAAAAAAATCAGATGAGCGTCAGCACCCGCAAGGTGCTCTTGTTTTTCTTTACCTTGAAAGACATCGTCTTCTAATGATATGGATTTCTCTAGGCGTAGTCTATCCATGCGTGCCGACATGCTCCCACTGCCCGATGACATACTGTCGCCAAGTTCCCCATAGTCGCTACTGCTATGTCCCATGCCCGAATCTCTTCTTGCACCGCCACTAGGTTCGCCACGTATCATTCTCTCGTGTTGTTCTCTAGCAAGGTTTTCCATTTTCTGAAAAAAATTAAAATCTACGTACAGCAAACAGATAATTCCTTTATAAGTCGATAAGGAAACTGTGAGGCAGTAAGATATCTTACGAGTCGCTGAAGAATAGTAATAAGGCTTTTTGTTAGCGAAACTTTCCAAAATATTCTAATTCTGATTTTTTGATCGCACATTAATTCAGGTAGGCATTTACTTGAGTGAATAGAGGAACAAAAGGACAACGAGAAAAGAGCCTCCTCTAGACTATATGTCGTTATTTCTGGTCCTTTGATCATGTTGATATCATGAAGTCCTTTCAATGTAATTACACCGTAGAGTTCTGTTTTAAGCAGATGATAGATGAGCTATTGTGCTGTTACCTCGCATGAAACGACTTTATCAAATTGAATCAGCAATTATTTTACTTAATTTTTACCCTTCCAAAAAGTTTTTAATATCAACACAATGTACTTGTAATGCAATGGTATTTGCTAACTGACTTTAATCATAGCAATATCAAGATACCGTTATCTCCTGATCCTTGTCGCCAAACTCCTTTCCACCACCACCAAAGTATTTCTTCATCATCTCCACTGGTGTCCACATCATCTGTTTCATAGACTTTATACTGGACGCCTTTTCTGGTGCGTACGCACCTGTTTCAACATCCTGAAATAATTTCGTTACTACATGAACGTTAAATGCATCGTTGATAAAAACACCTGATAAATAAATACCCTAGGTAATGTAGTTGTCCTTATTTGAAATTAGGAATATACTGGTAAACAAAACTTAAACAAAACACTTGTTTTTGAATAAGTTTGGATACTATCAGTAAACAAGTCATGATACTAGTATTACATAATTAGAAAATTTTGCCACATACTCTGTAAAAATGCTCTATTTGGTTTACATCCGGTCTGTTTCCAGTGAGTGCGGTGACTTTCAAATGATCTCTTCTGATTTCTTTGAATACCGGATTATCAACAGAAATCCCTCCATCCTTTAAATGGCACTTCTTCAGTTCCTTGAAATAGTCGCTGGAACAGATCCAGTAACGTCTGGCCTTTTCTGACAAAATAGTTCAAGATTTTTAACATAAAATAGATAAAGTGGAAACTCCACAGGTCGCTCAACATGGCAAAAATGAAAATGTTGTTGACTCGGTTTGATTGAGTCTGTTCGTGGACAGTAGTGGAAATGCAATGATAAGTTCCATCTTTGTATTGGTAATAAACTTGTAATAAATTTATAAATTGATATTTAAAACTGTGCGAATAAAAAACCCGCTAGAGGCTCCATGGTATACCTTAACTACAATAGCTTGTAAGCTGCGGAAGCTCCTGATCATGGCTACGATATACGAAACTCGTTTTCTTGAGATAATGTGATTAATGAATTTAAAAAGTACTTAAAACAAATCTTCTTTTAGTCCTACAGTATAAAGTATTTGTATAGAGAACGAATTTGTTAACAATGACTTACGTTTTATTACTTTAGATTGGTAGAATCGTTCGAACACGTTTATAACCTGTTTGCAGCTACGTTTTAACATAAGGTTGGGGTTTTAAAGACCACGACCACATGTGACTCACCTGTCTCTCCTTTTTGATGAAGGTCATTTCCTATCAGCATGTATATCCTTCCAACCTGATAGACACTTTCAGTGTAATGTGTATGTGGCGGTTGTAAGATCTCACGGCGTTTATCTAGCACATAGTTAGCGTCATCCAACGCTTCCATTAGCAGTCCTTTCTCTACATTAACATCGGCGCGCAGTTTGTACTTAGAGTAGTATCCATCAAGATAGTCCAGTTTCAAATGTTCGTCTAACTTAATTCCTGTAATGTTCAGTTTCACAGAATAAAGTCTATCAAAGTACAGACAACAGTTTACAACCGTCGGTATATAAGCTAAATGACACATGTCCCTGACTCGATGAATAACGAAACACTTTCGGTTATTTATTGAAAACTGCAGAAGACGATTTCAAATGAAAGTACACATGACATGACAACAAAGATAAGGTCAGGTTTTAATTTTTTTTATATTTCTATGTATTTTTCCCAAATCTTGACGCCTGTATATGGGTAGCAGAGATTATTTTCTTTCCAGAAGTATCTTTCTCAGATATTTTGCCTTGTGAAATTCTGTGTGTATTGACTTTAAAAATTGTCTGTTTGTTGATAAACAACTCAAAAATGTCATACTTTCCCTAGGTTCATTGTCACCTAAGCCTACAATTAATAAAATCTGTAAAATAGATTCTTTGGAAGTCCTGGCGGAGTTGTCTCCAATTTTTCCGCTGGGATCATGTTCTTCTGCTGAGACAAATCTTTTTCAGAAAATGATATTTTGATAATAATAATAATAATAATAATAATAATAATCCTTTGGTATCCGTGTATTAAGCAAGAGGTATTTTCTTATTTCTGGGTTTAGTCATTACTTAAGTATATTCATGTACAAAGCAAGAGATATTTTTTGTGAGTTCTTGGTGAAATCACCACATAAAGTGTATTCGTGTATAAAGCAAAAGATAATTTTGATTTCTGGGTTTATTCATAACTGAAGTTAAGGATTTTATTTTTAATCTTGAGAAGTTGACAATATTTTAATTATATTGTCAAAAGACGCATTCTATGCTAAAACATATAAAATCTATTGAACACTTTTTATTAAAATGATATTAGCAGAATAAATTATAAACTCATGTGTACATTGAGTAAAACAACGTGCAATGACAGAAAATAAACTTCTAGTTTTAGCAGGACTAAACATTAAGTCTATTACGCGCAATGTGTTCCCAAACATATCCGTAAGACACAATGATATATTCATCTAATTTATGTCATGTTGCTAATCTGAAATGTTCTTTTTGACACATCATAACACTCTAAACAAGAGGGTCATTGGCCCATTGACCCTAAAGCGCTCACCTGTATACAAGGCTTCAAGTGTGTTTGTGCAACGTAATGGTACAAGTACAAAATTAGGTTTCTTATAAATTAAGACTATATCATATACATGTCACACACATTTTTGAACTTTAAATAGGGCCAAAATTTGAACAATTATGGCAGACAGTACAACTTTGATATCACATGCCAAATATCAAGGTTCTACCGATTACTGATTCAGAGAAGATTTTTGAAGTTTCTTATATACTCTTTTGCAAAAGAAAGCGTGCACTTTTTAAATTTGAATATCTCCAGTTTAAAAAAAACGTATCGATCTTAAATTTTCAACATACTATGCTCGAAGCATGTACTATCGATTTTTTGAAAAATTGTATGATTAAAACATGATGGATTTAAGGTTACAGGCGATAGCGTCCTTTTGCACGATTTGCACGTGCTGCCCATGGAAAATGTACATGTCTATAAAAACGTTATTTGTCACCTTCCTTATGCCGTTTGTGAAAGGAAAAACACATTAGATTTTAATTCTGTGCTGTAACAAAATGTCACGACTAAGTCAGCGAATCGAAGCATTAACAATGCTAGCTCGGGTTGACACCGTCACTTACGTCAACATGTTGTCCCGACCTGCCCTCTCACCAGATATGAACCCTACTGAGCATATTCGGGACGAGATTGGTCACAGGTCAGGTCAAGAGGCGATATAAACAACCTGAATGATCCTCGGAACGCTCTTAACCAAGAATGGAATAACATTCCTCGTGACGTCATTCCACGTTATGTTAGGTCCATGCGCGACCGCATCAATACTTGCATCAATAGTAGCGGTGGTCACACACGATATTGAAACAAAAATGTCTTTGTGAAATGAAAACAAATTCGAAACACTGGCAGTAATTTTTAGAAAATCTGGTAAGAGAGAGATTTGCAACTTTTGTTTTTAACCCTTGTTGGCTTTGAATAGCTAAGAATCCCATTAAATGACAAAATTTTGAGAACAACCGATACATATCAAATTGGTCATAAACTACCCTAAATTTTGGTACCACAAATAAAATACTTTTGGACGAAACAATATACATAAATTGACGAAACCTAAGTGCACACTTTGTTTTTCAACACAGTATAATTATATAAGCCTTTAGTAAGTACATGTCCCACACAGAGGCATGGCCATTTTTGACCTTAGGGCGATAATTTGGTCAATTATACCCTTATATCACATGCCAAATATCTGACAGATCTAGCTGAAATCTTATTTCTTACCAAAAAATATCCATATGTTCAATGAACCGGAACTATTTGAACAACATTGAAAGAGGGCTACCCAGAGATCATTTGTGTAACGTTTTATCAAAATCCATTCAGTGGTTTTGGAGAAAATGTTGTTTAAAGAAATTGTTGATGAAAAGTGACCACACCCTCCGGCGGCCATGTTTATTAAGGAATCAAAAACAGAACAATATTTGTAGAAGGTCACAAAACGACAATTTGTGTGATATTATTTTAAATTTGGGCTAACAGTTTTATACAAGAAGAAGTTTCTACTAAATACATACAGTGTCCATGCCGCCTGGCGGCCATAATTTTTGACGAATCAAAATAATTTGAACAGTCTTGGTAAAGGGTCACACAAGGACCATTTGTGTAAAATCATTTTTAAATCAGGCTAGCAGTTTCACACAAGAAGATTTTTTAAATTTCCACTATATACATAAAGTGATAAGTAACCACGCCCTCTGGCGGCCATGTTTTTTGAAGAATCGGTATAATTTGAATAATCTGGGTAAAGGATCACAATTGGACCGCTTGTGTAAAATTATTTTAAAATCCGGCCAACAGTTTCAAACAAGAAGATTTTTAAAGTTTCAACTATATACATATAGGGAAAAATGGCAACGCCCCTTGGCAGCCATGTTTTTTGACGAATCAGAATATTTTGAACAATCTTGGTAGAGGGTCACACAAGGACCATTTGTGTTAAATTATTTTAAAATCGGGCTAGCAGTTCCGCAAGAATTTTTTTAAAGATTCCACTATATACATACATGCATAGGGAAAAGTGACCACGCCCTATGGCGGCCATGTTTTTTGACAAATCGGTATAATTTGAACAAACTTGGTAGAAGGTGACATAAGGACCGCTTGTGTAAAATTATTTCAAAATCGGACCATCGGTTTAGGAGATGTCGTTTAAAGACTTTTTCTATTTTCAGCTCTGGCGGCCCCTATGTGCAACTAATAGGAACCGTTTTAACAACTTTAACAGAAGACCATCCAAGGAACATCCATGCCAATTTTTATCAAAATCCCTTCAATGGTTTTGGAGGAGATGTCGTTTAAACACAATTGTTGACGACGGACGACTCGACGCAGGCACGACGGACGACAGACACAGCGTGATCACAATAGCTCACCATAAGCACTTTGTGTTCAGGTGAGCTAAAAAGACATAAAATTTGTGTGCCTAAGCAAGCATTTCTCAAATATTTTCCCTCATTTTTGATTTCAGTAACTAAACCCTAAAGAACGAGAATCTAGACACAAACCATTCATTCGTTACATCCTTACTTTATCACATATTTACTTTCAAGGAAATTAATAAGTAAAAGTTTTTAATGAAAGCTTGGTTTCAGACACTTAAAATTATTACACTATTTGAATTGTAAACTTGATTGTACGTATATGCTGTATCAATAAAATACTGTTTAAAACTAAAGATATCAGCTATGAACAAAAGTAACAGATTGTTCAAATTTTTGAAAATAATTTATGAAAAAAAAAATCAGATTCAACGTACCCTTTTCTAAATCTTCCAATGCTTTATCAAGCAATTCTTCTCTGACATGTTTTTCTTCATCAGATTTTGCTTTCATCAGCTTTATTCTGGCGAAATGGTAGTAATACCTTGGAATGTCCCAATGTAGTTCCTTTGCTAGCTCATCCTCTTCCCTAGTCCTTGCTTCTACCATGCTCTTTACAAGAGAGTGCGCTTCATGCAAGGTAAAGATATCGCAGTCTCAATGAAACCATTGTACAAATACTACTAGTTTCTTGTAACAAATTGTACTATACTTTAATCCTCGTGAACTCGAACAAACAAGCAATATAAAATATAAATAACAAAAGGTAAGTTTCGACAGTTGGTTATTTACATTACAGCCCTATGAATTGATTATGTATACAGGTGCACTATAAAAAAAACCCCGGGAATTTGTCAAAATCGAACGACATAAATGATAAATGGTCCCGAAATTGGCCCGATTATATTGATACAAAATATTTTAAAGTACAGAACTCTGAGAAAAACCTAAAACCGAACACTTTATGATGACCGGATTAGCATAATTCATTGTTCTGATAATACTAGACACTTGTACTAGATTAAACGGTTCGTCGAGCTATTAACAAAACGTAATAAGCGTGTTTTTATTAGTTGTAAAATTTGTAAAATGTAATAAGTGTCGGCAAATTATTACGTTTCTTTTGTAACCATAGATATGGTCAGTTAATGCAGTAAAATACTAGTATCTAAGTAAAAGTAAAAGAAACTTGAACATAGTCGTATCCTTATTACAAGAGGACCATGATGGTCCTGAATCGCTCACCTCTTCCCACATGACCCAGTTTTGAGTATGACGTCGTTTTTTCTATTATTTGACATAGTGACCTAGTTTTTGAGCTCATGTGACCGAGCTTTGAACTTGACCTAGGTATTAATATTATTATTCAGATAAAAATTCTGACCAATTTTCAAGAAGATCCATTGAAAAATATGGTCTCTAGAGAGGTCACAAGGTTTTTCTATTATTTGACCTATTGACCTAGTTTTCGAAGGTACGTGACCCTGTGTTGAACTTTACCTAGATATTATCAAGGTGAACATTCTCACTAATTTTCATGAAGATCTCATGAAAAATATGGCCTCTAGAGAGGTCACAAGGTTTTTCTATTTTTATATCTACTGGCCTAGTTTTTGACCGCACGTGACCCAGTTTCGAAGCTGACCTAGATATCATCAAGGTGAACATTCAGATCAATTTTCATGAAGTTCCATTTAAAAATATGGCCTCTAGAGAGGTCAAAAGATTTTAATAATTTTAGACCTACTGACCTAGTTTTTGACCGCAGTTGACCCAGTTTCAAACCTGACCTAGATATCATTAAGATGAACATTCAGACCAACTTTCATACAGATCCCATGAAAAGTATGGCCTCTAGAGAGGTCACAAGGTTTTTTATTATTTGACCTACTGACCTAGTTTTTTAAGGCAATTGACCCAGTTTCAAACGTGACCTAGCTATCATCAAGGTGAACATTCTGACCAATTTTTATGGAGATCCATTCACAAGTATGGCCTCTAGAGAGGTCACAAGATTTTTCTATTTTTAGACCTACTGACCTAGTTTTTAACCACACATGACCCTGTTTCGAACTTGACCTAGATATCATCAAGATGAACATTCAGACCAACTTTCATACAGATCCCTTGAAAAATATGGCCTTTAAGAGAGGTCACAAGGTTTTTCTATTATTTGACCTACTGACCTAGTTTTTGATGGCACGTGACCCATTTCGAAACTGACCTAGATATCATCAAGATGAACATTCAGATTAACTTTCATACAGATCCCATGAAAAATATGGCCTCTAGAGAGGTCACAAGGTTTTTCTATTATTTGACCTACTGACCTAGTTTTTGATGGCACGTGACCCACTTTCAAACTTGACCTAGATATCATCAAGATGAACATTTTAACCAATTTTCATGAAGATCTCATGAAATATATGGCCTTTAGAGAGGTCACAAGGTTTTTCTATTTTTAGATCTACTGCCCTAGTTTTTGACCGCACGTGACCCAGTTTCGAACTTGGCCTAGATATCATCAAGATGAACATTCAGACCAACTTTCATACAGATCACATGAAAAATGTGGCCTTTAGAGAGTTCACAAGGTTTTTCTATTATTTGACCTACTGACCTAGTTTTTGAGGGCACGTGACCCAGTTTCGAATTTGACCTAGATATCATCAAGGTGAACTTTTGACCAATTTTCATGAAGATCTTGTGAAATATATGGCCTCTACAAAGGTCACAAGGTTTTTCTTATTTTAGACCTGCTGACCTAGTTTTTGATGGCACGTGACCCACTTTCGAACCTGACCTAGATATCATCAAGGTGAACATTCTGACCAATTTTCATGAAGATCTTGTGAAATATATGGCCTCTAGAGAGGTCAGAAGGTTTTTCTATTTTTAGACCTACTGACCTAGTTTTTAAAGGCACGTGACCCAGTTTCGAACTTGACTTAGATATCATCAAGATGAACATTCTGACCAACTTTCATAACAAGAGGACCATGATGGTCCTGAATCGCTCACCTCTTCACACATGACCCAGTTTTGAGTATGACATCGTTTTTTCTATTATTTGACATAGTGACCTAGTTTTTGAGCTCATGTGACCCAGTTTTGAACTTGACCTAGATATTATCAAGATAAAAATTCTGACCAATTTTCATGAAGATCCATTGAAAAATATGGTCTCTAGGTTTTTCTATTATTTCATCTATTGACCTAGTTTTCGAAGGTACATGACCCTGTTTTGAACTTTACCTAGATATCATCAAGGTGAACATTCTCACTAATTTTCATGAAGATCTCATGAAAAATATGGCCTCTAGAGAGGTCACAAGGTTTTTCTATTTTTATACCTACTGGCCTAGTTTTTGACCGCACATGACGCAGTTTCGAAACTGACCTAGATATTATCAAGGTGAACATTCAGATCAATTTTCATGAAGATCCATTGAAAAATATGGCCTCTAGAGAGGTCAAAAGATTTTAATAATTTTAGACCTACTGACCTAGTTTTTGACCGCAGTTGATTCAGTTTCAAACTTGACTTGCTAGATATCGTCAAGATGAACATTCAGACCAACTTTCATACAGATCCCATGAAAAGTATGGCCTCTAGAGAGGTCACAAGGTTTTTAATTATTTGACCTACTGACCTAGTTTTTCATGGCACGTGACCCAGTTTCAAACTTGAAATAGATAACATCAAGGTGAACATTCTGACCAATTTTTGTGGAGATCCATTCATAAGTATGGCCTCTAGAGAGGTAACAAGGTTTTTTTTATTTTTAGACCTACTGACCTAGTTTTTGACCACACATGACCCTGTTTCGAACTTGACCTAGATATTATCAAGATGAACATTCAGACCAATTTTCATACAGATCCAATGAAAAATATGGCCTTTAGAGAGGTCACAAGGTTTTTCTATTATCTGACCTACTGACCTAGTTTTTGATGGCACGTGACCCACTTTCGAACTTGATCTAGATATCATCAAGATGAACATTCAGATTAACTTTCATACAGATCCCATGAAAAATATGGCCTCTAGAGTGGTCACAAGGTTTTTCTATTATTTGACCTACTGACCTAGTTTTTGATGGCACGTGACCCACTTTCGAACTTGACCTAGATATCATCAAGGTGAACGTTCTGACCAATTTTCATGAAGATGCCATGAAATATATGGCCTCTAGAGAGGTCACAAGTTTTTTTCTATTTTTAGACCTACTGACCTAGTTTTTACAGCACGTGACCCAGTTTCGAACTTGATCTAGATATCATCAAGATGAACATTCAGACCAACTTTCATACAGATCCCATGAAAAATATGGCTTTTAGAGAGGTCACAAGGTTTTTCTATTATTTGACCTACTGACCTAGTTTTTGACGGCACGTGACCGAGTTTCAAATCTGACCTAGATATCATCAAGATGAACGTTCTGACCAATTTTCAGGAAGATCTTTTGAAATATATGGCCTCTAGAGAGGTCACAAGGTTTTTTCTATTTTTAGACCTACTGACCTAGTTTTTGAAGGCACGTGACCCAGTTTCAAACTTGGCCTAGATATCATCAAGATGAACATTCTGACTAACTTTCATAAAGATCCCATGAAAAATGTGACCTCTAGAGTGGTCACAAGGTTTTTCTATTTTTAGACCTACTGACCTAGTTTTTGACCGCACGTAACCCAGTTTCGAACTTGACCTAGATACCATCAAGATGAACATTCTGACCAACTTTCATGAAGATCCCATGAAAAATGTGACCTCTAGAGTGGTCACAAGGTTTTTCTATTTTTAGACCTACTGACCTAGTTTTTAAAGACGCGTGACCCAGTTTTGAACTTGACCTAGATATCATCAAGATGAACATTCTGACCAAATTTCATAAAGATCCCATGAAAAATGTGACCTCTAGAGTGGTCACAAGGTTTTTCTATTTTTAGACCTACTGACCTAGTTTTTGACCGCACGTGACCCAGTTTCAAACTTGACCTAGATATCATCAAGGTGAACATTCTGACCAACTTTCATGAAGATCCCATGAAAAATGTGACCTCTAGAGTGGTCACAAGGTTTTTCTATTTTTAGACCTACTGACCTAGTTTTTTACCGCACGTGACCCAGTTTCGAACTTGACCTAGATATCATCAAGATGAACATTCTGACCAATTTTCATAAAGATCCCATAAAAAATGTGACCTCTAGAGTGGTCACAAGCAAAAAGTTTACGGACGCACGGACGGACGACGGACGACGGACACTGCGCGATCACAAAAGCTCACCTGGTCACTTTGTGACAGGTGAGCTAAAAATCCCATGAAAAATGTGACCTCTAGAGTGGTCACAAGCAAAAGTTTACGGACGCACGCACGCACGGACGGACGCACGGACGGACGACGGACACCGCACGATCACAAAAGCTCACCTTGTCACTTTGTGACAGGTGAGCTAATAAAACTGTCCATTGCAAGAGCATTTTTTTTTTATCGACTGTCATATTTCTGTAGTTGTATATAATTTGCACATGTTTTACGCATTACATTTGTATTCGTACATGTATATTCTTGAAAATTTTACCGAAGATAAAAAAGGAATACAGACGCAAGAAAATGTCGGTATAATTAATTTAAACAGTGACGCGATTTTGTGTACATATGTTGTCTTTACATAGCTATTTTTCAAATAATGGGCATGGTCTTGGTTAAGGTCGCTGCCTTCGAACCGCTTATCCCTCACCGGTGTGGTTTCGAAAACTGACTTGTGGCTTAGAAGTCATCGGTTTACGGAGTGGGTAGTTCTACTAAAGTGCCCGTTTATGCCTACAACGATGCCCGTCGGCACACATGGGATCTCCCTCCAACATCTAGAGCTGAGAAATGCGCCACATGACCTGAACTGTGTCGGTGTGACTCTTAACCCAACAAGAAAAAAGAATGTGATAATTATATATGATTCGGTGATTTCAATCAAGATTTCGACGATACTGAAAACCGACAGCTCCGGTCTAGGTGTTTGGTTTTCTCAAAGTGTATGTTTAACCAAATAAAATCTACCTTCTGTGAGAAACTGATCTGCTCTTCCGAAATCTCCGCTGTCCAAATACACCTGCCCCATGTAGCATTTTATTCTGGCGACGAAGATATCGTATGGAGTTTTATCGTCAGGCAGTCGACGGCACTGAAGTTGGACCTGATTATAAAACCTTATAGATAACTGTAGATGCGCAAGGGCGTCTTGATGTTGATGCTGCTTCCACCGACATAATCCCTTCACTTTATGGAACAAGCCATGTACAAAGCCAGGGTAAAATGGTTCGTCATGTAGACCTCGTAGCGCTGAAAAGTACACAAGACGGCATTTATACCGGCTGCATATTTGGTTAATTGAAAATGTAAAACAAGGAGCTGCGTTCAATAAACGCTTGATGCCCCCGGCGGCATCCTTGTCGATACAAAGCAACCTATGTCCAAAACGAGGTCAAGGTCAAACTGAGGTCAGGTGATGTTTGAAGATGAGGAATGGTCACAGGTTTCATCTGTATTAGTATCAATTCATTCTTGTAAGCGGTATTAATGCTAGACGAAACGGTCCCATTTGGTTAACCAAGAGATGGCCCATATAAAGCAACCTAAGTCCAAAATGAGGTCAAGGTCAAGGTCAAACTGAGGTCAGGTGATGTTTGAAGATGAGGAATGGTCACAGGTTACATCTGTATTATTATCAATTCATTCTTGTAAGGGGTATTAATGCTAGACGAAACGGTCCCATTTGGTTAACCAAAAGATGGCCTATATATAAAAGCAACCTAAGTCCAAAATGAGGTCAAGGTCAAACTGGTCAGGTGATATCTGAAGATAAGGAATGTTCTCAGGTTACATCTGCATTAGTATCAAGTCATTCTAGTAAGGGGTATTGATGCTAGACGAAACGGTCCAATTTGGTTAACTTCGTACGGACGGACGAACGGACGGACAGGACGATCACTATATGCCTCCCGCATCAGTAGATGCCGGGGGCATAAAAACAACATAAAATAATTATTATAAATGTTTATTCTGTTTAAACATGTAAAAAAAGCCTCAGTTATAATGAAAAGACTGTGATGGGGCAAGTATTTGTGTGATTTAAAAGCATGACACTTTTGACTTTAGTAGTAAACTAGTTTCGAGTTCTGTTGTACAGTAATTGTCTTTTCATACGTTTCATTCAGGCAGCTGATAAATGTTGGATTGTATACCACAGTATGCATCAGTGTTTTGTCAAGTACTTCCAAAGTTATGTTACTATTGCCAAATTTATATATACGTGCACGCTCCGAGCTACCACCTTCTGTTGTTTGTATACATAGGATTACCACAATAGGATTATGTACCTGGATATTTATCACTTAGTTCGTCAAGTATTTCCAAAGCAATATCAACCTTGTCGTGTAGCATCAAGAAGACGTCTGCTTTCTCTACCATCCAGAATATGTATACAGACACATTTCTCGCCTTTAAAGCTCTGTCTGCCTCCGACTGTTCAAAATAAAAAAAAAAAACTTTAGCGATTGTTCATATACTTAATTGCGAATATCAGTCATAATTATGCATTTCAGTTTCAAAGAGAATAGGAAACATGAAATAACAACTATAACTTTTTTAAATAAAAGTTCTTTAAATAAACTAAACTATTGTATGAAAATAATGTGTGACACAAGTTTTAGTAATCTGATCTTTGGCCTTTAAGTATGACCTTAGACCTAGTGAGCGAATCAGAAATTATGAAGCGGATAAGAAATTAGCTATGTGTCTTTTGACATCCGAATGGGACTTGGACCTTGGACCTAGCGAACTTGGCTATATAGCTTGCACGTCATCCTGAAGAGGTACCGAATTTTTGCTATTGTTGCTAGTGTTGCGTAAATCATCCAAATTTCGAAAATACGGAGCGATCACAACGAACGGACAAACGGGCATACCAACTGACAGATGTTTGTGACTCCATATAGCCGCCATAAACTTTGTACCTTGGGAAGTAATGACGTAGAACAATTCTCAATATTTTACAGGGAGGATGCTACCAAAAGGTCAAATTTATGATTACGTAATACTACATCACAGATGAGATAAGTAAATGTGTATTTATACTGATGTGTACTTCTAAAGGTACGTAATTTGAACAGGATTATTACTATGTACACATGCTCTAGAACTTAAAATGGACTTTCAAATTGAATTTGGAGAATTACTATCCGTAAGGTTTAATTCTGTAATAGATATTTTGATGACCGTTTGAAACACACTATAACAATAACACATTCTTTTATCGATGTTTTATGTGTATCATATAAATGTTTACCTGAAACATACGTCGGTTTTGTACGAGTGAAAGTAGAATGTCAGCCAGATCGGACATCCTTTTCTTTACTAACAGGCCTTTGTCATCGGTCTTCTTCGAATGGCTTTTCAGTAATTCGGGATGCTCTGACATTATTTCATAGAACTTCAGGATGTGAACTTTGTGGGATTCCAGTTTTTTCTGACCCTTCCAGTACTTTGATTCCAATAACTTGACCACAGAGCTGACAATTTTCTCATAATGGGAAACGAAATTTTGGTAAGCAGATTTCAATTCATTTGGTTTCTTCCATTCAGAAATATAGCGAAATACAAGAGGATGCAGCGAATACAACATCTTTTGTTTCTTATCTTTAAGTGATCCCAATTCTTCTGCTTCTATCAAATGACAGTTGTACAGGTCTTGCAGCTCACTGCCAAGTCGTCCTATGACTCTGCTTGCAGATTCAAGGTCGAATGGTGAAGACTGGAAAACAGAAAGATACACAAGTGCCTTCTTGGGGTTTGTATCCAAGTTATCTATCGCTTCTTTAATACAACTGTCAACCTTCAGCGCCTTTGTAACATTTTTCTTATCCATCTGCAGATTAAACATGAGCCTTTCTGGAGTAAACTTCCCATTTTTTATAAGTTCGGCAACAACAGTCACAGCCAGTGGTGAGCATGCGCACTCTTTCACAATTGCTGAAGCCACATGTGCGTCAATATCCTAAAAATAAATTAAAGAAAAATATCGGTTGTCATTTAAATGCAACAAATAAACAAAATAAAAGCTATCTCTTTGCAAAACACTGATTAACACAGTTGTCTGCCAGACATTAATATATTATCTACCACAAACAGAGAATAATACATGAGTGTCTTTTTATTTTGATTTTATTAAGCGTGTTGAATACAATAATCAAATACGTGCCATGTCAAGAATTTTATTCAACCCATTTTCTATATTTAATGTAGAAAGACTTTTTATTACAAGATAGCTTTTTCTACAGAAACATCAAATTCCTTCTTTCTTTACCTATCACAGACTAAGTCAATTCGTCTCCTATACTTAAAGCGAACAAAACAAACAAATACGCTAGTATAATGACAAATCTATGTAATAGCTTTATTTCACTCCCATGGCGTCAAACATGTGATAAAGTAAATCATCCCGAATAAACAGTTAGTTAATGCTATTCACTTATTCATAGAATCTATAGATTTTTATATTATAATATATCAATGCGCTAGGAACTAATGAAATTGAAATGAGTGATCAAATAATACGAAGCTGCAATCAATGAACGCCATACACAGTCGTTTTCTACACAGTATAATCAGTGTTCGACAATAACTAAATCAAGACTTACGGTGTTCGCGCATGTTCTCAATAGATCTTCGGCATCTGCCTGTTCAAGCTCATGTAACTCCACTTCCGCGAACCTCCTTGACATTTTGAGAGTGTATTTATGTTCTTTCTCACCACGTTCTTGTAATTTTTCCCGCATTGTCAGCAATAATCTTACCTATATAATATACAACTTGTTTACACGCTTTATTCAATTTTTCGGACGCATGCTCATTTGGAATAAAAAGGTGGAAAACTACAGGTCGCCCAACACAACAAAAACGGAGGTGTTGCAGGCTCAATTTGATTGAGCATGTTCACGGATGATAGTGGAAATGGAATCTACCGTCTGTCCATGAACAGAAATAGACGGTAAAAAAGACATGGGTATATGGATTTCAGTAGTTTTTATCTTCACAAAGTCTGAATATATTAACCTTAGGAAATAATCCTTTTATCTTTTCAATTTCTTGGAAAATGTATATAGCAGACACAGACTATAGGAATTGAAAACTTTCATATATACCATTGGTTGCTGCTTTGTTACATTACGTTAAGTATACTACACACTTGCAAATCTTGTAAACTGTGTTCAAAATGCTTAAATTATCTCTACAATGTCTTCAACTGGTCTTAAGTGCACAAATAGTTTCCTGGTCTAAATCCAAACAAATATCTTTTTCTGTTAATAAACACAGTTACATAGCTGTATCTAATCCTTTTAAACGAATCATTCGCATATCTTGCAGCGAGGCAATGGCGAAATACAGCACAGACCAAGAAGGCGGATAATGGTGATGTTCGGGATGAACAGGTTAAGCAGGTAAATGAATAGGCAAGTAAGTAATTCTCCAACAGTAATACCTTCTGTTTGCTTTCACTGGCTGTCATAATAACATTGTTGAGAAAGTCCATGAACTGATATCGTTCTTTCTTCAATACATGGTCACAATCATCTAAACAAAACAAAACATCTGAAAACCAGAAAGGAAAATCTAACATAATCATTTGTAAGTAGGAAAGAAAACTGTTAAGAAAATATGTTTGGATATAACAGTACTTAACCAGATTTTATTCGCAAGTATTGCTCGAATTTGCTCTAGAAAATGCAGGTAACTTTAGTAAAATGAATGAATTCCAGTCGACCTATAGATCTATCAGAACTATGACAGTAGTTTTTGACTGACTATAAATAAAACTGCATTACTTGAAATAGTTCGTGTTCACTAATGTCACACGTTATCACCGATATAGTTTTAAAGCAGTACATTTTCGTTTTTTACTCCTTCACGTGTAAATAAACAGAAGGAAAACAATACTTGTATCTTGAAGTGTCTTTACTGACTAATGTTACCAGTTATTCTATTCATTCATTGACATTTTCGTCGGTTTTGTTTAAAAATATTTTGGCGTACAACTACAGGCACGCTAGAAGGTTTTCCATTAGTGTAATTCGAAGTATGAGTGCGTTGAAGAATTTACCCGTTTCAGTTTGACTTATACGCTGCTTCAACACATTCTGTAACTGTTTCTGTTCACCATACATAGGAAAGTTCCCGCCGTCGGCTGCCAACAATGACTTGATCACGTCGACTGTAGCCAGCTTATTGCTAAAACGAAAGTAAATACAATGGAGAAAACAGCTCATAAAACGGAATTTCTTCAAGAGAGCAACTATTGATATAGTCTGATGATGCAAATTATGTACATATTCATTATTCCCTATTAAACTTTTTAATAGCTGGAAGAAAAATCTGTGCATGTGACCGTTTTTCTCCAACTAGCTGAAAAGGTTTAGTTGCGACTCCCCAATAGTCCGCACAAGGTTATAATTTACCTTTGAATTCAAGTAAACTATGAAAGACAAACATCCAACGTCCGCTTCTTTATTCAGTATTATTTTAATGGGGTTATAATCATATTTCTCAAAATCTGGGAAATGCTACTGCAGAGAGAGAGAGAGAGAGAGAGAGAGATATTGCTGCCGAGTTTCTTTTGTAAAAAGGAGAAGTATTCCCACTGCATTCACACACATATGTAACTTTCTTTAATTTGTGTACCATTTATACTAACTTCTCGGCTTTTTTTCAAACAAAAGGTATATTTATAAAGTTTGTAATAAGATATGACTCACCGTAAATCCGCTTTTATAATTATCCACGGTGGAGAGGAAGCTGCTAGTCTCATACAAACTTGCTTCGCTAGCAAACTTTTACCTTGTCCTCCAATACCACATAGTCCGACAGCTGTGTAAAACGCATTCGTGATAGATTTTGATATATATTTTTTATTTTACTAAATATATGTATAGGTATCTCAACATCATTTTTCATAGATCTAAAAGCAAGCTAATCTGAAATTGTAAACGAAAGTATATATCTAACACCATAAAGTTACGAATGCTATATTAAAGATTGATTTCAACTTAAAGCTTTCAAACAAAACTACTGAAAGCAAGTCATCACCAGTAACTAATAGCCGATTTTTTGCGGGTATTAACTCAATACATCTGCACAATAAAAGTTTAAAATAGGCCTTCAACAATTTTTCAACCCGCTGCCGGCTTACCAATATAATAAAACATTTCAACATTACCTGAAATATCTCCGTCGTTATTTATGAGATTCATAACAAGTTCCACTACCTCGTCCCTACCAATGAAAACTTGTTTCGTTTCCACCTCGAATTTTGCGCGGTATGTTTTCAGACGATCTATAAAAACCTGTATTTTGTCTGCAAGGTTTTCGCCCAGATCAGAGTGAAGTTGTCGAGCTTTCATTACATTCTGTAACTTTAGGGCTGCTTGCAGTTTGTCCTCATCTTAAATGAATAAAATGCGTTAAATTTTCTCCTTTCGGGAAATCAACCATATCGTTTTCTTGTATGGTGGGAAGTCTGGTATTGACAAATCATATGAAAATAATTGTCAGTGTATTTTTGTGGTCACTTACCGTTCCAAGGAGGCAACCAAATCATGTTCCTTTATTTGATTGTTTTGTCTCTTACAATGTTTTACATCGTTAATGTATCCATCATTTACACATCCACATATAATAATTATACTATTGACTATAGGGTTGAACTGTATCATTTACAACAAAGTTATTGGGCAGTAACTAGAACTGTGTGGCAACTATTAATGAGAGGAAAGAAACATCCGTAGAAATTACACAATACGCAAAACATTAAAGTGATTTCTGTATACTAACCACCATCGATGGTATTATAAAATTTTTGCCTCAAGTTCTCCTTGTTGTTTTCTTCATCTGTTTCCATCTTTCCCTCATCTTGGTAAAAATACATCACTTTTTCAAGTTCATCCTGCTCGAAATTATCACGCAACCAGATTATCAACTGTTCCCATTCATCCCGCCGGAACGGGTCTGTAAACTGCGCTTCCATCATAACATGTGACTCCATTGGTTAGAATGTGGTTTGGAATATCATTTCTAGCTTAACGTTCAGGCATCTAACAATAAAACCAAAGTAATTAATTTAGAATGCTTAATTTTAATGTACTACTTTGAGTAAACATTTAAGATCAGAGAGTTTTTCATTAGCGTTATACCCCCTTCACATCTACGATTTTTCTTACGATTTGTGACGGATTGCACAAAATCGTAAAAGTTCACCGATTCCCCACAATTACGAGCTATTTAAGAGCTGTTTACGATCAAATTGCGATTTATTCCGAGTTATTACGATGCATTTACGACCAAAATTACTGATTTGTTCCGAGTAATTTCGGATCAATATGATCGTTTTACGTGCTATTTACGAGTTATTTACGAGCTGTTGCGAGTGAATTACGGAATATCATGGTTCACCAAAGGCTTTACGAGTACATTACGACTTGTTTACGAGTTGTTACGAGTAGTTGCGTGTTAGATACGAGTATTTACGAATATCATGTTTTTGCAATTTAAATTTGCACGAAGGCGAGCGTGCTCTCTTCTTCTTGTTGACGACCTCCTTTTTAGGTGGCATTCTGGCAGATATGATTGAGGTCTCACTCCTTTGACGTATTGACAGCAACTGAAAGGAGCTGTTCGATTTGGCAGCTTCTATACCTCTCATAAATCGTAAAGCATATGTATGTTCTCGTAAAGTACTCGTAAAGTACTTGTAAAGTGCCCGTAACAAATCGTAAACCCCTCGTACCACATCGTGAAAGAACTCGTAAGAACTCGTAAACACATCGTATTTAATCGTAAAACAAAGTCTTTAAGATACATTTACGAGCGCTTACGAGTGGTTTACGTGTTGTTTACGATACTTACGACTTGTTACGAGCTCTTTCCGAGCTATTCACCGATGATTCAAATCGCGGACGATCGTAAGAAATTTTTGACATGTCAAAAATATTACCTCAACGTTCACGATTGCTTGCGATCGTCTGCGAGTAGTGCCGAGCTATTTACGACTACGGACGAGCTATTTACGATTGCGTGCGACTGCCTACGAGTTAGCAAATCGTAATGAATCGTAAGAAAAAATCGTAGGTGTGAAGGGGGTATTAAGAACGTAGGTAGTGGATCGTAATGACACTCGGTAATTTTCGTGTGCTTTCTGGATATGTCTGGATATATTTTGATTTGGATTATCTGATATAGTCAGGGAGATCAAAGCAAGACATTGGTAGAGACCGAAGAATCAACCCTGCGGAACTTTCGACATGAACTTGTTGGGATCGAGCACTAAGAATGGATCTGATCCATCTCTTGCTGTTGTCTCTTAATCCCACAGTGATCATGTTTTCGAATGATTCTTTCAAATGACACCTTGCAGAACGCCTTGGCGAAGTCAATCAGTATGACATCAAATTGGCGTCCTTTTGCTAAAGTGGAAACAAGGTCTTGGGACTTGTTGACAACTGGGTGTCGCAAGAGTGTCACTACCGTAATCCATGCCGGTCGTCAATAGTACAGTGTTACTTCCCTTATTATGTAGACAATAATGTTTGACAATTTCCCAGCACGGACACTTTAAACACTGTATCAGCGATAAAAGACGTTACTTTATATACAATGTATTCTAGTAGCTCGCATGTTCTGGATGTCGAAGAGATGTCTGAAGTTTGCGGGGTGATGTCTATCACTTTTCTTCAAAAAAAAGAAAAATTGCGACTTCGAGGGCATCTCGAAATCTAAAGGTATTTCTTAGAAGTTTAGCGATTTTTGGAATAGCTTGGCAAGAGCTGAGGCAAGTTCTGTGACTGAGGCAAGCTCCGTGAGTGAGACAAGTTCCGTGCCTGAGACAAATTCCGTAACTGAGGCAAGTTCCGTGACTGAGGCAAGTTTCGTGACTGAGACAAGTTCCGTAACTGAGGCAAGTTCCGTGACTGAGACAAGTTCCGTGACTGAGACAAATTCCATAACTGAGGCAAGTTCCGTGACTGAGACAAGTTCCGTGACTGAGACAAATTCCATAACTGAGGCGAGTTCCGTGACTGAGACAAATTCCGTAACTGAGGCAAGTTCCGTAACCGAGGCAAGTTCCGTGACTGAGGCAAGTTCCGTGACTGATACATTTGGTTTGAATACTGGACAACGTGTGTTCCTTGCTGCTTTGTGATGTTTAACATTGATTAAGAATTTATAAAATCTATAAGAAGATCCGTTGAAGGCATAGAATGCAACCAAGAAAATAATAGCACACTCCGTTTGACTGAATCTGTTCATGAGAGGTAATGTTTAAGTACGACATCCCTCACGCCCCCTAGCACTTAAGCGGAACTCTTACATAGATATTGAATGGACTCAATGACCAAAGTGCACCAGAAAAAACTGAATCCGAGTACATATGTACTCTCTTTTAGTAGGCACTTATATTTGGCCATGGTCTAGAATAAAGTTCGTCTTTGACTTGTTCTAGCTACTATATCTTAACTCCCTGAGGCCGATATCGTAATATATCTGCTGCGGCGAGATAAGAATTACCACCTTACGTTTTCTGATCTTATCACAATCTCACGCGCATGCAGTCAATTGAAATCATGCAGGGAATCATTGGTGATTAAATTAAAATAAATTAAACTAAACTTACAAAAAGTTTCAAAAAATATTTTTATATCCTATTTCATCCGTAACCTATATTCAAATATTTTCACTTCGAAGTATTCACAATTTTAACGAATTCTATTCTGGTTCGTTTACTTTTTCACATGTAAAGACATTGAACTCCATTGAATAGAAATACAATATTTACAAAGACTATTTACAAAAGCATACTTAAAATTGACACCTGTTTTTGTGTGAATATCGATCATGCCTTCGTTTAATTTTGATGTATATATATACATGTACACAAACGTTTTGTGACACGCGACGAGACAGTTAAGTTGTAATATATACATTTACCTTTGAAATAATATTAAATTTACAATCATATGTTTATGTAGTCACGTTGTTTTTGTATTTTAAAATATGTTTTGTTGTGTTCATGTTTTTCAGTTTGTATCGTATTCGATGTAAGTGTACGAATATTTCAGCCTTCTAAAACTTAACATTTTCCGACCATTTATTTAACTGATAATGGAATTTCATCGGACGGAACTGATATGTCAGAAGCTGCATGATAATGAATATTTTCTTTATTTTAAGAAAGATTTTTGGCAGACGACATTATTTTATTCCTTTGAAATACGTACAGTATGAACGAAACACATTGGATTTCGTCTTTACATGGCCGTATAATGGCAAACACTTATTTTAACAAGGGAACTAATTAGCACTAATTATAACATCTAAGAAATAATACCCAGATTATCAAAAATTAACAGGTACATGTCACAATCAGCATGATAACGCGCGTATAGTCGGATATCGCTGGGGTAGAAAATATAACGCCTATAGTCGCATTTCGGCCCCAGGGAGTTAACAGAAACTATTTTTATTTCCTGGTGGTCGCGTCAATTATAAGCATAACCCTCCGAAGCTATTTTAGCTAGTCCTGGTTTGTACGGTGTAGTGATCAAGTGCGCGACGGTTCCTGTAATGCCACATATACGAAGACAATCTTGCGATTTTCAGAGACTGTCAAATCTTGTCTGTAACAATTTACTAACACCTGAACACCCTAAACTAAACACACACTATGAATTTTAACTTTCTTAATTTTTTCGTTTTAATTATAAAAAGTTCAATTCTGAGAGATTAACAGTTTGCTTGCATGTATATTGGTTGTATTTGTAAGTAGTCTTATACACTTCATACATAACGATTTGTCAAGAAAACATTTACGTATTCATGTACAAATGAATAGCAAACACAGCAGCCACAGCTGACTCCTTCAAAGCTTATGTCACTGTGCCTGTCCTAATCTCTGCCCTAAATCTTTAAACATCGACAAGTACACAAAGTTTTATTAATGTAAAATTTGGAAACGGTTTTATTGTTTTGGCACATGTACACATTTGTTGTAAAAACACCTTCAATTTTTATTCAGCGCCTACACGTAATCTAAGTTATGAAGGAGTGTAGTAATTTGAAGAAGAGGAGATTTTGAGTTTTTCTATCAATACAGACCAACACGAGTTTCAGCAGTCCACTTTCAAGTTGTACTCTGTGCTCGGCATTTCCTGTACATTTATGTATGTCAAAGAATACGCCACATTATGTGATTGAATGTTTCGTATTCTGGGCAGTAAGGGCATAAATTATTGTAAAAAAAGTTCTGCAGCCAATATCGCTAATACAGACAGCTGAAAGTTATACCGTTTAGAACAAATTTCCTACGTATACCCGACCTTCACTGATTCAATCAAGCTGTGGTAATGGTTCAATATAAGTATTGCATTTAACTTGTTACTCTGTTTCTCATTTGTTGCTTAACATTTTAACAACTGACTGAAAATACATGTATACTTTATGTCTAATATACCTGCAAGTCTCGCTCGTTATTGAAACGTACACGTGGTCCTGTCTATACAATCACGGCAGGGGTAGACAGTTTGTAAGTAGAAAGATAGAGTCTGTATTGCTGAATATGAGCATTGCTATTGCCTTCTAAACTCTTAACAGATCTGTTTGAATAAAAAATATTATCTGGCACAGATACCAATATGAGCAGTAGTTTCTATGTCTTGGATTATACTGATACACGTCAAGATACAAGAAGCTTTATTTTACGTCGGATACAAAGTAACAAGTAAATTAAGTTAATAAAACATTAGCTCATCAGCTATTTTCCGAAAAACATAATAATTCATGTGCTTTAAACATGTTGAAACATATATACTAAATTATGTCGTGAGTAAGATATTAAGAAAGTTAGATTAAAACAACTAGTCTCTATCTATAAAAGGTTTAAAGGTTTAACTTATAGCTAAAACAGGCATATTTACAAATAGGAGAGATCGCCGTGACGTCACGCGTTAACATCTGTTTATCTGGTGGTTGGCAAAACAAATGATTTTAACACCGTTTGCGTATTGAATCAGAATTTTTAATATTTAATAACTTTTTTGCTCATTTATGGATTTTCAAAATTCAAAAAGATTTGAAATACTAACAATCTTCATATTTTTGTATCCAAATATCTTTTTTCAATGAAAAACCGTTTTAAATGACATATAATTTTAAAAGCGGCGTAGTGATTTTCACAACCTTTAGAAAAACAGTGTAAGTTAAGTGTTCATAATTAATCCATTTTATTTCGAAATAACAATTAAAAGTAATCAATAAATTGCTTGTTTTATAACCTTTCCATTGATCAAAAAATTATTTATGTAAGTTGTGTTTTAAGAAAGTTTAGACCGTTAGAAAAACATCACTGTTTACAAAAAACATGGACGGTCGGCTTCTGCCCACCCGATCACTGTCTTATCAGTTCTAAAAATAGAATTTGTATACAAACACGATCTCTCCTTGGACCCATGGAAATAAAAAAACAGAAGCAAACAAGATAAAGAACACTTGTAAACAAACACAGTGAACATACTGGCGTCTGTCCAGAGTATTCGCTGAATTTACGAAGAACAAAAAAGTCCTAACGACAACGATGACTTACTTCCTTACCTGGCCTTGGTCTACTTTCGTTTTCTGTCCCACGCTAGCCTACTTTCGTTTTCGCACAAGAGTTACCGTTCTTTAAAATGAAAACAGGTGGCGGCTAATATCGACCTTATGGTTTCATTTCCGGTTCACCGATTGACATCACCAGAAAATAGACAAATCCTGTTCGAAGATGTCTTACGCATATTTGTTCAAATATATCATCATAGGAGATACAGGTATCTTAAAATTAAAGTTAATTTATTATTTCAAAGTTAGAAGGCGCTTGATGGTTGTGTCATTGCAGCATATTGTCTGCCCAAAAAGTATCGATTTTTGTTTACACATGTAAAAATGGCGACGCAGTTATGATAAAATGTATCTTTGTTGTTCCAGTAAGTTGCTGTTTCACACAAGCAAGATTTGATGTTTTTAACTCAGGATATCTGAATGAAATCTGCAATGATCTATTATAAGTAAGAGAAGCAAAGAAACAGTAGAATAAATAGACACACTCACATAGACCAAGTTTTGACAGTTCATCTCAGCCTATGGAGTATGGTTCATCAACATGCAAATTATCATGTGGGGATGAATGGCCCTTATGAATAACAAAAGATGGGTACGATTGTGTACACAGATTCCACCCAATTTGTACTTGTTTCAGTTGTTCAGTTGGGCTATTTGGGTGCACTTCAATTTGGAACAACTGCGAGACATGCAGAATAGCCCAATCTGAACATCAAGGCGCATTTCGATTCATACCTCTAGCATCAGATTATAGAGGAACAGATCTATATCTCTAGGCAAAACTGTTAGGGATTGTCTACTGTTAGGATTGTAAAGGGGTATGGACCAGTCCTCATTTCCCAAATTTGTAATGTTATTTTCATCTTATTTTATGCTGAAAATGAAATTTGAAATAAGACAAAAATCAATCTTCACTTAAATCTAAATAGTTTACAGATACCAGTGTTTACCCGATTGTTTTCATTTTCTTATGAAATGTAAAAGCGGAGGAACTCCAAATGAATATATTGTTCTGTGCCAGTTAAATCTATTGTAAAATAAACTGTTGATAAAGATTAATTTCACAGGTGCATTGAAGCCTTGAATGAACTATGTTTGAAATTCAGAAATAAATTGTTAATAAACAAGCTTTACAACATGACAAGGCATGTGCACATAATTATGTTATACTTTTACAGTAAATGATTGGCACCCAACAACCCAGAGTTCCAGATAAGCTTAGTGGAATTGGTATTATAATACCCATCACTTTTTGTTAGCTCACATGAGCCAAAGGCCTCACATGAGCCAAAGGCTCAGGGTGAGCTATTGTGATCACTCTTGTCCAGCATCCGGCCTTTCGGCGTCCATCCACACTTTCCTGTAAACAACATTTCTTCCTAAACCACTAGGCCAGTTTTGATGAAACTTCATAGGGTTGTTCCTTGGATGGTCTTCTTTAAAGATTATTCCTAGAATTGAATTCTATACAGAACTCTGGTTGCCATGGCAACCGAAAGGAAAAACTTCAAAAATCTTCTTGTCTAAAACCATAGGTCACAGGGCTTTAATATTTAGCATGTAGTATCATCTAGTGGTCCTCTACCAAGATTGTTCAGATTATCCTCCTAGGGTCAAATATGGCCCCACCCTAGGGGTCACATGGTTTTTCGACTTTTGTATTCATTGAGTTGACAAGGATGTTGAATAGTCAAACTTTGCTGTCCTCCGACAGCTCTTGTAAATTAATAGGGTATCAGGAATTCTAATTGTGTTTCAGTACGCACACGGTATGAATTCGTTTGGGTTTTCTGCAACTTTAATTGCGTAATACGCAGATTAATCTGGAGCTCTGACAACCTGTTTTATAATCAATTAACCAACACAAGTAAAATTTCTGTTTACGATGTTTTCCCTTGTGTTTTGTAATGGTCAGCAAATGTGAGGTAAACATTGATATTTAATGTTAAAATTGTTTTGTGCCATTTCAATTCTTCATGATCTCTTTGGTGTTGGTGTCTGTGAACCATTTAGATTCAAGATTAAGGTGAATATTAGTTAAATCTTAATTCTTATTTGATGGTTCATTTCCAACAAAATAATTGATGTAAACAACACAAAACTTCTGAAAAAAGGAGGTCCGTACCTGTAAACAACCCCTAATAAGCTTGTCCATAGGTACAGATCCGTACCTCTAAAAGTCTAGAAACCCCTGTTTTCATTTTAAATGTGTCCAAAATGAAAAATATGTAGTGAAATATCAGTCCCCTTCATATGATATGTGCAATTTTGTGCCAGTGAGAGAAATGTGACAGCATGGTGTCTAAAAATAAAGGTCCTGGGTTCAAACCCAAACTGTTTATTTTCTTGTATGCCACAAGTTCTAGTTTCACTGGAAGCAGACGTAAGCTTTTTTTCCTTATATAATTGCTGTAGTTATTTATTATTGTCTGAAATTTGTGTACCCGCCCGCTTAACTCAGTAGGTAGAGCATCGGTCTACGGATCGCGAGTTCAGTCCTCGGGCGGGGCATGTGTTCTCCGTGACTATTTGATAAACGACATAGTGTCTGAAATCATTAGTCCTCCACCTCTGATTCATGTGAGGAAGTTGGCAGTTACTTGTGGAGAACAGGTTTGTACTGGTACAGAATCCAGGAACACTGGTTAGGTTAACTGTCTGTCATTACATGACTGAAATACTTTTGAAAAACAGCGTTCAACCCAAAACAAAAAAAAACCAAAAAAAACCTGAAATTTGTCTTTGAATGTTTTGTACCTTACATTAATTGATTACCAGATATTTTCCTAAGTCATTGGTATTTTTAATTTATTTCAGGAAAAAACCATTTTATAAGTATTGAATAATAATAATGTTGATTAAGGAGATTTAACATGTTCAATCAACTAATTGTTCTATTTTTAGCTCGACTATTCGAAGAATAGTCTAGCTATTCTACTCACCCTGGCGTCGGCGTCACACCTTGGTTAAGTTTTTGCATGCAAGTACATACAGCTATCATTTAAAGGCATATAGCTTTGAAACTTATTTATTCTTTTTCTAGGTCAATTACCAACCTCACTGGGTCAAGTTCCATAACTCTATCATGTATTTTGAGCAAATTATGCCCCCTTTTGGACTTAGAAAATTCTGGTTAAAGTTTTATATGCAAGTTACTATCTCCAAAACTAATACAGATATTGAATTGAAACTTCACATGTGTCTTCGGGGTAATAAAACTAGTTGATAGAATCAAGTCCCATAACTCTGACATGTATTTTGGCCAAATTATGCCCCCTTTTGGACTTAGAATATTCTGGTTAAAGTTTTGCGTGCAAGTACATACAGCTATTACTAAAAGGCATACAGATTTGAAACTTATTTTTTCTTTTTCTAGATCAATTACCTACCTCACTGGGTCAAGTCCCATAACTCTGACATGTATTTTGGCCAAATTATGCCCCTTTTGGACTTAAAAAAATTCTGGTTAAAGTTTTGCGTGCAAGTACATACTACTATTACTAAAAGGCATATAGATTTGAAACTTATTTTTTCTTTTTCTAGATCAATTACCTACCTCACTGGGTCAAGTCCCATAACTCTGACATGTATTTTGGGCAAATTATGCCCCCTTTTGGACTGAGAAAATCCTGGTAAAAGTTTTACATGCAAGTTACTATCTCCAAAACTACTACAGATATTAAATTGAAACTTCACATGTGTCTTAGGGGTTATAAAACTAGTTGATAGAATCAAGTCCCATAACTCCGACATGTATTTTGGTCAAATTATGCCCCCTTTTGGACTTAGAAAATCCTGGTTAAAGTTTTGCGTGCAAGTACATACAGCTTTTACCAAAAGGCATATAGCTTTGAAACTTATTTTTCTTTTTCTAGGTCAATTATCAACCTCACTGGGTCGAGTTCCATAACTCTTAACATGTATTTTGAGCAAATTATGCCCCCTTTTGGACTTAGAAAATTCTGGTTAAAGTTTTACATGCAAGTTACTATCCCCAGAACTAATGCAGATATTGAATTGAAACTTAACATGTTTCTTCGGGGTTATAAAACTAGTTGATAGCATCAAGTCCCATAACTCTGATATGCATTTTGGTCAAATCAGTCCCCTTTCGAACTTAAAACTCTTTTGATATTTAACATTTTGGGTAATCATTTCCTGCTTCTGTGACAATATTTCGAATAGTCGAGCTCGGCTGTCTTATGGACAGCTCTTGTTATACATGCTGTATAAAAATAAATAAATATAATTATTGAATGCTGACATGTTGTAACAGTATAGATTTATTTTAAGAATAATTTCTATTCATGATAAGTGGACATAATTCCTTTGTTTGTTGAGTGGCCAGCTATAGTGACAGTTGTTTTGAAATGACAGATGGCCAGCAGGCCACAACAGGTGCATTAGCTGCAGCTCCCAATTATGACATACAGTGGTGACAGAATCTGCTCATGATTATTGGATTTTATCAGTCAATATTATACAGATATCATTGTATTGATTAGCATTCTGTTATACAAAAGATAAATAGTTTGTTCTTTCATTTGTTGTCTTTAAAATGATATTTTGTTTGAGATAATCATGTAACAATGAATTGGTTGTTTAATGCATGTTTTGATAAAAAAGATTTTTTAATATTGATAAAGTTGATTGAAGTAAAACTATTCTAAATTTAAAAGCATGTTTAAAGAGAGATGCTACATAAAAATTGTTTTTATGTAAACTTTGACATAAGATACACAACTTTATAGAAAATAGGAACATGAAGATTGTGGAAAGAGAGTAGACCAAGAGTTTTAAATGATAAAATCAGAAGATACTTATGAAGTGTAAAATGTAGATATGGCAAGTTCCTCACACCATTACAAAATGCCACTAAAATAAATAACTTGTCAAATGTTCAAATAATGTTGCTATAAAACAGATGTTATCAACATGTATAGAGTAGCAAAATGGGGTCATAAACAAGACTATTCAGTTGTCTTTGATTTCAAACAAACAAAACAAAACGCAATGTCTTTATTGCAAAATAAATATAAATACAATTGTATTGTATTGTAAATAAATATATAATTGGTTTTAGTGCTGTTATCAGTTATCAACTTTTTACTCTGAGGTGACAAGTTTATGAAAAGTTTTTTTAAAAAATGTTTACAATTATCATGATTATGAAATAGCCACTGAAACAGTGAATTATTTCAGATAGATCATGTGTAGGAAAATATTTCATCTCCTTCATCTTTTTATAAGCTGCAGTGTATGAAATAAATATTAATGTGTTATTAAGATGATTATGAAAATTTTGATATATTACAGGTGTAGGGAAGTCCTGTCTGTTGCTACAGTTCACAGATAAAAGATTTCAGCCAGTGCATGACTTAACTATAGGTAATAAAATGTTGTGTTCTTTGTAATCCACAATTATATAATTATGATAATTATTATCATAGTAAGATCTAATATCAACACAAGTATTGCAAAGAGGCCTTGAAAGTGGTTAAAGACATCTCAGCAACATTTTTATTTATTTCTAGTATTCTGAAAAAAAAGGAAGCAAATTCATAACTTCAGACGCAAACTGATCAAAAGTCTGTGCAGAATAAACAGTCTTTATTTGCAATTTTGGAACTCTTGTCCTTATCTCTGTTTAGTCTTTGGTGTGATTTAGAGTAAAAAAAAATCTTGAAAAAAAAAGTAGTCTGGGAAAAAATAAAGAATTTTTATCTACATGTACAAGTTTTACACACAAACACTGTGCAGCATGTTTACCAATCTTGTATGTACATGTAACACTTTGGAGTAATCTGTATTTGCAATTAAAAAAAAATGATATTAACATAATTGCTATTATTTACATTTTAAAGTTACTGTGGTTAATCAAGGTGTATATGATTTTACAGGAGTAGAGTTTGGTGCTCGTATGATCTCTATAGATGGTAAACAAATCAAACTACAGATATGGGACACTGTAAGTAGACCCAGGGATTATTTTATTAGTTCACTACCAGTGGAACACAGGAGAGGTCTGTAGGATTGCCCTCTGTTGTCTATCCTTCCCGCAAATCTGGATCCTTCAGTTACTCAAAAAGTATTCAAGCTAGGTTCATAAAACTTGGTATGTTAATAGAGGGCAATATGTAGATTATGCATGTAGAGTACATGACTTATGCTTTCAGGTCATAGGTCAAGGCCACGATTGAAGGTCAAGAAAAAATTGTTTCTGCTCCATAACTTTTATATGCTTTAATGGGTTTTGTTAGTGCTACACACAAATGTTCCCCATGTTGAGACAATGTGTCAGCACATTACCTATGCTTGCTGGTTAAAGTTTAAGGTCAAGTAAATAATTGTTTCCACTCTATCACTTTTAATTGCATTGAAATATTTTTATTACTACACAGAAATGTTCCCCACGATTAGAACATAACTCGCACACATGACCCTTGGTTGTCAGTCAAAGGTAAAGTTCACTATTGAAGATCAAGTAAAAATTTGTTTCCACTCCATAACTTATGTGCATGGCTGGATTGTCTTGGTACTGCACACAAATGTTCCCCATGATGAGACAATGTGTCACATAGACAGACATACATGATCTGTGCTTGTAAGTCCAGATTGCTATTGGTATACATTTGTATTAATAAAAACAGTTTCTGTTTCTTAGCTCCTAAATGCTTTCAAGCATTTTTGGTCCTGACACTGTTGCCAATAATGAACAGTTAAGTTTTCCACCAGAATTGCCACTACAATACTCGGTCACTTGTTTATACATGATGTAAACTGTACTACGTAATTGAAATTTAAAATGACAGTTGAATCAGATTTGATATGGCTTGATTTTAATGTGTTTTTGCAGTCTCTTTTTTTTTTCAAATATATGAAATTTAACAGGCAACATTTAAGCTTTCCTTGCAATTCTGTTGTTTTAAAATAGATATGAACATGAAAATATATTTTCATCTTCCATATTTACATATAGCTACGTATGATATGTGAGTTATATATCACATTTTTATCCATACATTCACATCTTTTCAGGCTGGTCAAGAATCTTTTCGATCCATTACAAGGTCATACTACAGAGGGGCAGCGGGGGCATTATTGGTATATGACATCACAAGGTAGGTTTATGTGCAAATGTTTCAGGTTTGTTAAATATTGGATTCTGTAAGAACATTAAATAGTTCTTGGCTCGGACAAATGAGAGGAAAGCATCCATCTGGTATCTATTGTCCATCATACACTTAAACACTTCAAAAGACATTTATCCACCAATCTTGTTGCTTTAGAAACATGCATGAAGCTCTTTCAAGAATAAACCAGAATTCTTGATTAATTTTGGGCTTATTATACATCCTCTTGAAAACACGCCTTCATAGATCTCTAAATGTGAAAAGCTTAGAGGGTTGTTCATGCTGGGTTGTTAGACCTATTTCAAAGTCTGTTGTAGAAGTGAAGTATTCATGCTTTCCTTGTATAGATATAATGCATGTTAACATTCTTGATTGATGATTACAGACGTGACACATTCAATCACCTGACCACATGGCTGGAGGACGCCAGACAACATTCCAACTCGAATATGGTTATCATGTTGATCGGTAACAAAAGGTGTGTGATTCTTCATAATTATTCTCTTCCTAAATCATTTCTTGTTTCTATGTATGTGTTAAATCATTTGAAAAAAATTGCCATTTTTCAAGGTACATAGCAGTCATAGCCATCATGGCTTCCATCGGCTTTTAACACTCAGTTTTTAGTAATATGGCAAAATGAGAAAGGTTGAACCTTGTAGGAAGCACTAGAAACAGAAATTAATGGAAAGGTTTTCATAGCTGTGAACATATTTGATGGCAGTAATATTTAGCTCTACTATTCGAAGAATATGTAGAGTTACTGGACTCATCTGTGAGCAGTAGTCAGTGTTGCTGTCCAGATTTGGTTAAGGTTCTGTATGGAAGCTGGTATCTCGGTAACTACTTATTGGAATGGATTGAAACTTAACACACTTATTCCCAGTAATAAATAGGCTTTCATTGCACAGGTTCCATACTTCTATTTTTTATTTAAAAAAAATATGCCCCTTCAACTTCAGTAGCTATTTTTGTGAAGATTTTGTATTTAAGCTGGTATCTCTGTACCCATAAATGGGAATGGATTAAAGCTTAACACACTTGTTTACTGTGATGATCTAATGCAGTGCGTAGGTTCCATAAATCTTTGTATAACAAAATTATACCTATTTTTATGCCCCCAAAGGGAGGCATATTAGTTTTCAACTGTCCGTCTGTTCGTTCGTTAGTTTGTTCGTTCGTCACAACGTTAACTTTTTGCATGAAGGCACTTTACTCGTGAACCACTGCACCCAGGACCTTCAAACTTCACATGCTGATAGTACTTATTGAATACATGACCCCTACTGACTTTGGGGTCACCAGGTCAAAGGTCAAGGTCACATGGTCCAACGTTAACTTTTTGCATGAAGGCACTCTACTCGCGAACCACTGCACCCAGGATCTTCAGACTTCACATGCTGATAGTACTTATTGAGTACACGACCCCTACTGACTTTGGCGTCACCAGGTCAAAGGTCAAGGTCACAGGGGCCAATGTTAACTTTTTGCATGAAGGCACTTTACTCGCAAACCACTGCACCCTTGACCTTCAAACTTCACATGCTGATAGTACTTATTGATTACATGACCCCTACTGACTTTGGGGTCACCAGGTCAAAGGTCAAGGTCACATGGTCCAACGTTAACTTTTTGCATGAAGGCACTTTACTCGCGAACCACTGCACCCAGGACCTTCAAACTTCACATGCTGATAGTACTTATTGAGTACACAACCCTACTGACTTTGGGGCAAAGTCAAGTCCCAGCAAGGTCAAGGCTGTGGCATTACCTTCAATCACGGAGTACTACTGATACAACCCTATGACTGGTACCAGTCAAGTCAGTACATGTCCAACGTTAATTTTTTGCATGAAGGCACTTTACTGGCGAACCACTGCGCCCAGGACCTTCAAACTTCACATGCTGATAGTACCTATTGAGTACACGACCCCTACTGACTTTGGGGTCACCAGGTCAAAGGTCAAGGTCACATGATCCAATGTTAACTTTTTGCATGAAGACACTTTACTCGCGAACCACTGCACCCAGGACCTTCAAACTTCACATACTGATAGTACTTATTGAGTACACAACCCCTACTGACTTTGGGGTCAAAGGTCAAGGTCACCAGGTCAAAGGTCAAGGCGCTGTGGGGGCATTTGTCACCATAAGTGACAGCTCTTGTTTCACTTAGTTTTTTTCTGTAAGTTTAAGTTTTTGTATGTAAGCTGGTAGCTTGTACCTGCTACTGGGAATGGATTGAAACTTCACACACTTATCCACTGTGATGAGCTGAAATGAAGCTGTCAAGTTCTATAACAGTATTTTGCATTTTCACAAAATTATGCCACTTTTTAGCTCACCTGTCACAAAGTGACAAGGTGAGCTTTTGTGATCGCGCGGTGTCCGTCGTCCGTGCGTGCGTGCGTGCGTGAGTCCGTCCGTAAACTTTTGCTTGTGACCACTCTAGAGGTCACATTTTTCAAGGGATCTTTATGAAACTGGGTCACGTGCCATCAAAAACTAGGTCAGTAGGTCTAAAAATAGAAAAACCTTGTGACCTCTCTAGAGGCCATATATTTCATAAGATCTTTATGAAATTTGGTCAGAATGTTCAACTTGATGATATCTAGGTCAAGTTCGAAACTGGGTCACGTGCCATCAAAAACTAGGTCAGTTGGTCTAAAAATAGAAAAACCTTGTGACCTCTCTAGAGGCCATATATTTCACAAGATCTTCGTGAAAATTGGTCAGAACGTTCACCTTGATGATATCTAGGTCAAGTTCGAAACTGGGTCACGTGCCATCAAAAACTAGGTCAGTAGGTCAAATAATAGAAAAACCTTGTGACCTCTCTAAAGGCCATATTTTTCATGGGATCTGTATGAAAGTTGGTCTGAATGTTCATCTTGATGATATCTAGGTCATTTTCAAAACTGGGTCACATGCGGTCAAAAACTAGGTCAGTAGGTCTAAAAATAGAAAAACCTTGTGACCTCTCTAGAGGCCATATATTTCATGGGATCTATATGAAAGTTGGTCTGAATGTTCATCTTGATGATATCTAGGTCAGATTCGAAACAGGGTCACGTGCGGTCAAAAACTAGGTCAGTAGGTCAAATAATAAAAAAAAACTTGTGACTTCTCTAAAGGCCATATTTTTCATGGGATCTGTATGAAAATTGGTCTGAATGTTCATCTTGATGATATCTAGGTCAGATTCGAAACAGGGTCATGTGCGGTCAAAAACTAGGTCAGTAGGTCTTAAAATAGAAAAACCTTGTGACCTCTCTGGAGGCCATATTTTTCAATGGATCTTCATAAAAATTGGTCAGAATGTTTACCTTGATGATATCTAGGTCAAGTTTGAAACTGGGTCACGTACCTTAAAAAGCTAGGTCAGTAGGTCAAATAATAAAAAAACCTTGTGACCTCTCTAGAGGCCATACTTTTCATGGGATCTGTATGAAAGTTGGTCTGAATGTCCATCTTGATGATATCTAGGTCGAGTTTGAAATTGGGTCAACTGCGGTCAAAAACTAGGTCAGTAGGTCTAAAATTATTCAAATCTTTTGACCTTTCTAGAGGCCATATTTTTCAATGGATCTTCATGAAAATTGATCTGAATATTCACCTTGATGATATCTAGGTCAGTTTCGAAACTGGGTCACGTGCGGTCAAAATCTAGGCCAGTAGGTATAAAAATAGAAAAACCTTGTGACCTCTCTAAAGGCCATATTTTTCATGAGATCTTCATGAAAATTAGTGAGTGTTCACCTTGATGATATCTAGGTAAAGTTCAAAACAGGGTCACGTACCTTCAAAAACTAGGTCAATAGGTCAAATAATAGAAAAACCTTGTGACCTCTCTAGAGACTATATTTTTCAATGGATCTTCATGAAAATTGGTCAGAATTTTTATCTTGATAATATCTAGGTCAAGTTCAAAACTGGGTCACATGAGCTCAAAAACTAGGTCACTATGTCAAATAATAGAAAAAAACGACGTCATACCCAAAACTGGGTCATGTGGGAAGAGGTGAGCGATTCAGGACCATCATGGTCCTCTTGTTTAACTTTATATTCATTATTCATACAATTGACAAGGCTGTTGAATAGTTGAGCATTGCTGTCCTCTGACAGCTCATGTTATTTGAATTAATTGACCTTAGGTCTTAATTTACATCTCTTCAGCAAAAGCATTCTGTCCTATACATTCACAAATTATAAAGAATTTCTTTTGTTATACCAGTGATCTGGAGGCTAGACGAGATGTTAAGAAGGAAGAAGGAGAAGCATTTGCAAGAGAACATGGTCTTATTTTTATGGAAACTTCAGCTAAAACTGCAGCAAATGTTGAAGAGGTAAAGTGCTCAATTTCGAGATGATATTTGTATTTAAACTCCATTGATTTTGAAGGAATACCAAGTATTGTGATCTAAGATACATTTTCATATTCTGTTGTTTTGTTGGTGATTGTTTAAAGATGCTACTTTAGATATGACATGCCCATGGCCTTTTAAGTTATACTTTAGGAAGTATATGGAGAGTTATCCAACTCCCTGATTGGTCAGCATCTGTATCTAGAAAGTTTTGCACTTTCACTATATCTCTGCTATTGCTTGATTCCTACATCCCATACATTGACTTAAAGCATATTTTTGAGAGATACGAAAGTATATAGTTTTTGTTTCAGGAGTACGAGAATTAAAGGTATTTGGTTGTATATCAGTTTGACGTAAAAGTGTATCTGTATTCTTCTCATTTCAGGCTTTTATAAACACAGCAAAAGAGATCTACCAGAAGATACAAGATGGAGTTTTTGATATTAATAATGAGGTACTGACAGAATGTTTTCATGTTAAAGTGTGCCAGTTCAGGAGGTGTCTGAACTTGGAATACTATAACCCAAAATTTAATTTTGATTTCATCCTTTAAAGACATAAATCCTGCAGAAAGGATATGGTTACATTGTCTAGGTTTATTGTATACTGGCTGTAGAAACAATAGTTTTTGTTTTGAAATTAAGCTTGTTTAAATTAAATGGTAATTTTTAAATGTGTATTTATTCATGTAAGTAATAGAGAGAATGTCAGTTTTGAGTATTACTTTAAAAATGATGAAGAAACCAGTTGTGGAAAAACATGTCAGACATCTTGTTTAATGACTAGTATTGTTTTCTTTTCCAGGCAAATGGTATTAAGATTGGACCACAGCACTCGCCCAGTAATCCCAGCATGCCATCTGGTGGTGGTGGAGCAGGACAAAGTGGTGGTTGTTGCTAAGCATCTTGTGCATTTTCGTTCCATTTTATTTTGTAGCAAACCTCATAATGTACTGTGGTAAAATGGTCACAAGGATATAAGTGAAGACTATTAATTGAGAAAAAACAGTGTTAAGAGTTTTAGATATGTTTTATCAATACTGGAGGAAAAAATACTTTTGAAGATTTGAGGGACACATTAAAAGACTCTAAAGGGTTTTAGATCTGTGTCTCATGATTGAAAGAACAAATTCGTGTATTCAGTCTTCATTAATGTGACCAGTCTTTCGAAGAAAGCACTGTGTTCTGTTCCCAAAGCGTGTTTGGGCTCCTTAAATGTCTATTGAAATTCTGCTGTTTGATTAAAAAACGAACTACAAATAAAAGATATTTTTCCACAGTTCCATACTTTGGTGAACTCTGATAAATCCATTTTGGATTACATATATATACAGGCTTCTACTTTTCTTGAGAGAAATGTCAGGGTTGTGCGTAGATGTAGCTCTCTTTGATGTATAAATAGTGATCTGTTGAGCAGTTTTTGCAGTATTTCGGTCTGGATAAAGCAATTTTTAAGTGTTTGAAATATTCTTTGACCTGAGTGTATTGAGCAGTTTTGATTAAAATCTTAAAATTTATAAGATAGGGAGCTAATATATAAACTACTATTTCTTGAGTCTAGGCAATGCTTCAGAATGCCTTGTCACCTTCAACATAAAGTCATATTTTCGTACAATATCCATGTTTCGTTTAAAATATTGCTGAACTTACGAAATGAGATTCATGTAAAGTATGAAAAGTACCTGTTACTTCATCTAAAAATTTCAGTTTTTGTTTGGTTTTGACATATACTTGAAAATTGTTCATATGTTGTGTAACATTACTTATTGAAGAGCGAATTATGAAAATTTGATACAGGCATTTGTTTACATTTGATGCCTGTGAAATATTATTGGGGAAGAACTATTCTTGATTATTATAAAGAACTGTCTGGTGAAATTAGTTGTCTGTTAAGAATTAAAAGTAAGCTTAAGGACGTATGCTAGAATTTGGTGCGAAAATTTTCCCAATAACAGAATTTCTTCAAACTTTGGATATTGAAGGACAATCATCTAAGAAACAAAAAAATGCAATAAAAATCATAGGTCACCGGTATCGAAAAAGAGTTATCTGCCCTTGAAAACGGTATTTCCCCCAAAAATGACGTTTTCAAGGGCAGATAACTCTTTTTCGAATCCGGTGACCTATGATTTTTATTGCCTTTTTTAGCTCATCTGATTTTTGGAAAAAAAATGATGAGTTATTGTCATCACTTGAGCGGTTGTCGGCGTCGGCGTCAGCGTCGGCGTTGCCTGGTTAAGTTTTATGTTTAGGTCAGCTTTTCTCCTAAACTATCAAAGCTATTGCTTTGAAACTTGGAATACTTGTTCACCATCATAAGCTGACCCTGTATAGCAAGAAACATAACTCCATCTTACTTTTTGCAAGATTTATGGCCCCTTTTGTACTTAGAAAATATCAGATTTCTTGGTTAAGTTTTATGTTTAGGTCAACTTTTCTCCTAAACTATCAAAGCTATTGCTTTGAAACTTGGAATACTTGTTCACCATCATAAGCAGACCCTGTACATCAAGAAACATAACTCCATCTTGCTTTTTGCAAGATTTATTGCCCCTTTTGGACTTAGAAAATCAGTTTTCTTGGTTAAGTTTTATGTTTAGGTCAGCTTTTATCCTAAACTATCAAAGCTATTGCTTTAAAACTTGCAACACTTGTTCACCATCATAAGTTGACCCTGTACAGCAAGAAACATAACTCCATCCTGCTTTTTGCAAGATTTATGGCCCCTTTTGGACTTAGAAAATATCAGATTTCTTGGTTAAGTTTTATGTTTAGGTCAACTTTTTCTCTTAAACTATCAAAGCTATTGCTTTGAAACTTGCATCACTGGTTGACCATCATAAGCTGACCCTGTACAGCAAGCAACATAACTCCATCCTGCTTTTTGCAATAATTATTGCCCCTTTTGGACTTAGAAAATAATTTTCTTGGTTGAGTATTATGTTTAAGTCAACTTTTCTCATAAACTATCAAAGCTATTGCTTTAAAACTTGCAACAGTTTTTCACCATCATAAGTGGACACTGAACATCAAGAAACGTAACTCTATCCTGCTTTTTGCAAGAATGATGGCCCTTTTTAGACTTAGAAAATCATGGGTAGGACAATATTTCTATTACACAAAAAAAAATCAGATGAGCGTCAGCACCCGCAAGGCGGTGCTCTTGTTTGTTTCTTAGAAGATTGTCCTTCAATATCCAAAGTTTAAAGAAATTCTGTTATTGGGAAAATTTTAGCCCATCTCATATACAGGGAATTCTAGCGTACGCCTTTAAAAACATAAGCAGTAAACAGCGAAAGATCACAAAGGAGAATGTACTATATAACAGGTCTAGTTTGTACATATTGCTTTAACATGCTTTAAGTATCTTGTGCCAAGTAAGAACTTTACATACAGTTAATTACCAGCCTTATTATAGTATATTTAGTCACAAAGCAACTTAGTGGCCACATTTGGAGTATAGGTCTGAAAAACATTTTATTACAGGTATAAAAGATCACAAAATTGTGTTTCTTTGAGAATGATAAATTCTTTGATAATTTATTAAACAAGTCCATTTGTTTTTTCATTCTGACTGGGTTGAACTTTTAATTCTTGCTCATGTTTAGTATTGTTGTGTTTCTAAATTTTTAGGTCAATTTCACTGTACAAGTTATTTTTACATAATGGCATGTTTTATACCTCTCAATAGAGAAGTCGGATTCTTTTCAGAAAACTAAGAATAGGAGTAATTTTAAGATACATGTACTATTTCATTGTATAACAACTTGGTAAGGAGTTTAGTTTAGGTTTAACAATTTGCTAATGAGTTAAGTTTAGGTTTAACAACTTGCTGAGTTAAGTTTAGGTTTAACAACTCGCTAATGAGTTAAGTTTAGGTATTTGATTGAACAGACTCTCTTGTACAGATTGCATAAGAAAGTTTAAAAAAATGGTGAATTTCCAGTTCAGACATGGTCCAGCTGTATTGGATCATTTTCTCATTATAATTTGTGGTTTTGTATTGCTTAAAAGGCATCTAACCACTTCTTGACCTGCTTTAAGTTATTGATGTTTTGTGATATATTATCTGTAACAAAATTTTCCAAGAATTCCAGAATGGAGTTTGTATGTTATTCATATTTCGGCATTTTCTTATTTTATGTTGTATTTATGTGGATGTTGTAAATTTTGCGTAACTGTTGGTGATGAATTACATAATTTGTTGTTTTGTTTTTTATGAATGAGATCACAAGAAGTCTTTTTGCCCTAAAACATGGTTAATGTTGTTTATTTATTATAACTGCTTAAAAGATTTCTCATTCAAAATATAAAATGGTATTTGTTTAAGCGGAAAAAATCCACATCAGATAGTTTCATTTGGATAAATATGTAAACTAAGTGTGTAGGTAAAGCTGCATCATTGACATCTATTTGTTAAAAATCATCTTAGTTTTTAGTGGGATTAAATGTAAACACTATGTGTGCTATTACTTTTTATAGTGTGTTGTATTTTAAACCTTACACGCAATAATGTTTATCAACACAAACATGTTTATTGTATTTTTACAGGAGAACTGATAAGTTAATAACTGATGAGGGAATTTTGCCATAGTATATCTTAAAATTACCTGCTTTTCTTAGAGTGTGAAGAAATTAAGTTGTGATATTTTCTTGGAAATTTAAAAGCCATTCGTAGCTTAAATTCGACAGGTGCAGATTTGGTTCAATTATTCTATTTTGTACAAGTATAAACCAATTACTTTCCATTAACTATTGACTTACAGCTGAGCATATATGACATATAGCACAGCCTGCTTGATTACATGTTATTGTTAGAGATTATTTAGTGTTTTATTTACTTGTTTATTTTATGTATACAATAGATATAACCCATGTGCAATTTTATTAATAGCCGTTCTCTAGAAGTGTGTATGACTGTTGTAAGAAATATGTTGTGAAAGTAACAAATGCTACATTCAATTTAATCCTCGATACCATTATACAAAGGTGATTGCAGGTGACTACTTATAACAAATAATGCATGGTACTAAATTCCATATATAAATTTGCTAGAAATGAATATTAACTATAATATTATTGTATGGACCAGATAATATTATGCTGAATAGTAACTGAAATATACAGATAAAAGATTAGTCAAACTTAGAGCCCTTGTGACAACCTGCTTAGCTTTACATTACTCAGTGAAATGTAGTACAGTTGTATATTTTAAAAAGAGTGAACAAAATAAAAGGTTTGTGCATTGTTAATTTATATAAAAAAGAAATGATAAAAATGGCCTAGGATGTATTACGCTGCGGATAAGTACAGTTCTGTTTAGAAATAAATTCACAGCAGTGAAATAATTTTCTTTTTAATTTGCACCAGCCTTAACTTAAAAACAACAACAACACTATTTATAGTCACTTATATATGCACTTTATGTTGTTGCCTTTGTATTTTGGTATTTTATTTTATTATACTCTTCAAAAAGGAAGACACAACTGTTTGTAACATATAGATTTCCAACTTCTAAGTTAATAATAATTAGTCTTAAAATATGTACCCAATTTCTCTTTGAAATCTTGTGTGGTAAAGGTTTTTTTTTTGTTTTAGAAAAAATAAACAAAAAACAACACAACATGATCATTGAAATAAAACACATAATTTACCTTGAGAGATAAATGTGTATGTTGTTTGGCATGTAAAAGTAAAAAACCTACTTATTTTGTTTGAACATAAAGAACAACTGTTTACCTAATTTTTAACAATTGTGTTAATGAAAACATTCAGCAAATGTAACATTTCAGACATGATCTATTGTCAGATTGATAGATTTCAACTTGGGGAAACATCAATAACTCTTTATGTTGTTGTTAAAATTGTTTGGTAGTTTTTCCCTACCTACAGCATGCATTTGCTACAGTCAGTTAACTTGAAAGTTGTACGAATGTTACGTATTTTATTTGCACATAGAGAAACTTACAGTGTCAATTATAAATGCTATGTCTATTATTGAATAAAAGGGATCAGCAACATATGGTTATTGTTATTTTTATCTTGACTATTCGAAAAATAGTCCAGCTGTTCTACTCACCCTGGCGTCAGCATCACACCTTGGTTAAAATTTCGCATGCAAGTACTTATGGCTTTCAATTGAAGGCATATAGCTTTGAAAATTATTTTTTCTTTATCTAGGTCAATTACTAACCTCATTGGGTCAAGTCCAATAACTGTGACATGTATTTTGGGGAAATTATGCCCCCCTTTTGGACTTAGAAAATCCTTGTTAAGTTTTGTGTGTGTGTAATTACTGTCTTCAAAACTAATGCAGATATTGAATGAAAACTTCGCATGTGTCTTTGAGGTTATAAAAACTAGGTGATAGCATCCAGTTCCATAACTGTGATATGCAGTTTGGCCAAATTATGCTCCCTTTTTGGACAAAAAATCCAGGTTAGAGGTACTAAATAAAGACAGATAAAAAAGCATAAATCTTAAAAAAAGACTACACATTTTGAAATATAAATCTGAACATTACGATAGCGGTGCAATATTTCCTTCAAGTCGAAACAAGTGCAGAGAAACAAATTATTTTTTTTGTATTTTTGTTAGCTCATCTGATTTTTTGAAAAAAAATGATGAGTTATTGTCATCACTTGAGCGGTTGTCGGCGTCGGCGTCGGTGTCGGCGTTGCCTGGTTAAGTTTTATGTTTAGGTCAGCTTTTCTCCTAAACTATCAAAGCTATTGCTTTGAAACTTGGAATACTTGTTCACCATCATAAGCTGACCCTGTATAGCAAGAAACATAACTCCACCTTGCTTTTTGCAAGATTTATGGCCCCTTTTGTACTCAGAAAATATCAGATTTCTTGGTTAAGTTTTATGTTTAGGTCAACTTTTCTCCTAAACTATCAGAGCTATTGCTTTGAAACTTGGAATACTTGTTTACCATCATAAGCAGACCATGTACATCAAGAAACATAACTCCATCTTGCTTTTTGCAAGAATTATTGCCCCTTTTGGACTTAGAAAATCAGTTTTCTTGGTTAAGTTTTATGTTTAGGTCAGCTTTTATCCTAAACTATCAAAGCTTTTGCTTTAAAACTTGCAACACTTGTTCACCATCATAAGCTGACCCTGTACATCAAGAAACATAACTCCATCCTGCTTTTTGCAAGATTTATGGCCCCTTTTGGACTTAGAAAATATCAGATTTCTTTGTTAAGTTTTATGTTTAGGTGAACTTTTTCTCTTAAACTATCAAAGCTATTGCTTTGAAACTTGCAACACTTGTTCACCATCATAAGCTGACCCTGTACAGCAAGCAACATAACTCCATCCTGCTTTTTGCAATAATTATTGCCCCTTTTGGACTTAGAAAATAATTTTCTTGGTTGAGTATTATGTTTTAGTATACTTTTCTCATAAACTATCAAAGCTATTGCTTTAAAACTTGCAACAGTTTTTCACCATCATAAGTGGACACTGTACATCAAGAAACATAACTCTATCCTGCTTTTTGCAAGAATGATGGCCCTTTTTAGACTTAGAAAATCATGGGTAGGACAATATTTCTATTATACAAAAAAAATCAGATGAGCGTCAGCACCCGCAAGGGGGTGCTCTTGTTTTTTTCTTGGACTGACATGGGTGGTCATTTTGTCCTACTTTCTTTTTATCGTTTTTCTGTAACCGGTCGGAAATTCTTCGGGATCACATGATTTTATAATTATTTCAAAATAATGTCAGTTTTAAAGACACGCCACAAAATAACTATTTAAAAATTAGTAATTATACATCATTTGCGTGAAAAATATGAGATCTACAAGCTTTTAGTAATTACAATGTCATATATTAGGGCAAGACAATGTGTTTAATATATAAAATTTTATTGAATTAATGAAGCAGTATGTACATATATCAGTGTATGTAGGTAAATTTTAACCACATTTTGTTTCTACAGTGTAAGATAGCTATTCATCTAAATTCTTAAAACTATTCTAAAAAGGGACTGACTAAATAAGTTTGCAGATTAAGTTGTGAAAACACATCTATTCAGGAAGGGCCTAAATTAATTGTCCACCCGAAAACTTGTAGTATTTCTGTAGATTACCTGTATTATAAGAATGATTTTCATGAAGTTTTTGTGAGTTACAAAAATGTTGAATTCCCTATGTTATGTTGGTATACATCATGTTATCGTTGGATCTATTTATAAATTATAGCCTTGTTTCGGAACATTCTTCTGAAAAGATCCGAAGATGCGCGACGGGTTCGTAAGCAGTCGGAAATCATATTTTCGGTTTGAAATAGGCAAACGGTTTTTGTTTATTTGTTGGTTATTCTTGAACATATTCACAACTGTTTGGTTAGATCCGATGCAGTGGGTCATATTTTCAGTAAATATGAAGTCTCGGCAACAAGCTCTGGTTTTCATATAATACTAGTTCGGGTTTTAGTAGTGGACCTTTAAAGTTTTGCGTGTGAGTAATCACTATCTCCAAAACTAATGCAGATGTTGGATTGAAACTTCAAATGTGCCTTCTAGGTTATAAAACTGGGTGATAGCATCAAGTCTCATAACTCTGACATGCATTTTGGCCAAATTATTCCCACTTTTGGACTTGGAAAATCATGTTTAAAATTTTGTATGCAAGTTACTATTCAAAAACTAAAGCAAATGTTGAATTGAAACTTCACACATTTCTTTTGGTTTGGTTTAACTCTGACATATATTTTGTAAAATTGTGTCCCCTTTTGAACTTAAAACTTTTGGTTAAATTTTTGCATGCAATTTGCTACCTCCAAAACTAATACAGATACTGGATTGGAACTCTGTAGATATTTTAACATTTTGGGTACAATTCCTGCATCTTGGACAGTAATTCCAATAGTTGAGCATTGGCTGTCTAATGGACAGCTCTTGTTTTAGTTGATGAATAGAATTAGAGGTTGAGATTTCAGATTTTTGATAGTTGTAGGTTATTAGCTTTGTATCAAGAAATATGCATCGAGTTCTGCAGTGAAATATTGCGCAACTTTATGAGCGCATTATTCCGCAAAAGAAAGAGTGCATTATTTCTCTGTGCAAAGCTTATTATCTTTTTTTGACATAATTATTATGTATCTACACTTATTTATATTATATAAATATTATGAATTTGTTCAACAGCCTGAATAAAGTTGTTAAACTGACATAAGTAAATAAAATTAAGGCAACACACGTTAAAATGACATCACTCACAGGATATGAAATTCAAACGTAAGTATGAAAAGATACTGACGTTTCTGGTTCTATTGCAACTTGACGCAGAATAAAACAAAACAAGTATGTAATAACATGAAATGTATAGCTGTACCAAGTGTAAATATACGTCTTTGGATGTATAGGACTTTACTATAAAATTCAATATATGCATGACCACTTCAAGCTGGAAAACGGTCAACTCTGCCAAGAAGCAGGGTTTGTCAAGTTCCGCTCTTTCTGTGAGGAAGGTATGACCACTATGAAGGTGACTGTAGTGTAGTGAACTGAAAATGCCCGTAGTGTGGTCTATGGTACTTGGAACATACCAAAATATAAAGCATTTTTAATTTACACTTATATACAAACTGTAGAGTGAAACTGATGAGATATGAAGGCTCAAACACTAGACATGCTTAAGCAATTCATGAGGTCCCTGACAGTGAATTTTTTGCTATTTTTACATCTGAATACAGGCTGTTTCCACCAGCTAAAAATAGCTATATTTTCCCCTGAAATTGTTATAATTTTCCCACTGGAATTTAAAGAAAATGTTTGGTAATATGCTTTGAATCATGTTTGTTTGTATACTGTAAAAGCAGAAATTTTCTTGAGGGTTTAATTTTCACTATATTTGCGTGGCCTTACATCTCATGAAAATTAATCTTCACGTTAATATTCACCATTAGTATAATGCCAATTCAAGTAAGATACCATTTTTAGCTCACCTGAGCCAAAGGCTCATGGTGAGCTTTTGTGACTACTCAATGCCATGTTGAAAAATGAAAACCATTGGGCAGAATTACACTTAACTTCACAGGAATGATCCTTGGGTGGTCCCCTTTCAAAATTGTTCAAAGAATTTAATTCCATGCAGAACTCTGGTTGCCATGGCAACTGAAGGAAAAACTTTAAAAATCTTCTTGTCCAAAACTGCATTTACGCGACAATTAATTTTCATGAGATGTAGGGCCATCAGTTCTTGCAAACTGGTACTGGCCTGATAACCTGAAAATCCCTTTAGACTAGCATAGCAAGAATATTTCAAGACAAAACTGAAATTTAACATCCAAGTACACCAACATCAATTTTGATCAAACAAGTATTGTTTCATTGCAGATAAATAATAATTTAGCTTGTAAATTGATTAAAGACCTACAAAATGGTTAAGCACCCGAAAAATATCTGATCAATTTTAAAACCACTTTGTTGATTCTAATTAACATACTTCTGATATAATAAATACCTTAATTAACTGAGTAGCAATTAATAGGATGATGACTTGATTAGTCTTTTGATAACAAGATTAAAAAATTTGGAATCATTATAAATTTATCTATAAAGACAACACACCTGCTAGGTATTTATTTTATGATTGTAATATTTCCAATGAAAATAGATCACACAGAATAGTTTTAATATCCTAGCTATTTTCATATTAATAAAAGCAATTAAAGTATTAATTCTGCAATGCATTCAAATTAACTGCTGGTGAATGATTTTCTTAAGGCCTTTGCCAACCACCATTAGAAACTTGCATACCAATCATTAATGGGGTATATGCCTCCACCCTCATAAGTCCTTTGCAAAATAGGTGACAACTGTATTTCATTATTTCTAGCACACCTGGTGAGCTTTTAGGATTGTTGATTTCACTCATCCATCTGATTATCATCCACAATTTCATTAAAGAACATATCCTGCTGAACCACACAGCTAATTTCATCAAATCTTTACAGGCATGTTCCTTGCATGGTGGTCTTTCAAATTCAATCATATCTAGGTTTTCCGCCGCAAAATTCTGGTTGTCATAGCAATGGGAAAAACTTAAAGCATCTTGGAAACGGCTGGCCCCCCGATTTCAAAATAATTCAATAGCAATGTTCTTTGGGTGACTCTACCAAATTCCTTCAAACCATGTTGATTTGTTATGAAATAGGCTTTCTCTTTGATGGAGCTAGATTTTTTACATTGTTAAATGTAAACTTTGAAAGTCTTCCCTGAAATTTCTGACCTAATTTCAAAATAATTCCACTGAAATTATCCTTGGTTCTTCAAGTCATGTCATTTTATAACAAGAGGACCATGATGGTCCTGAATCGCTCACCTGTCCCAACATGACCCAGTTTTGAACTGAGTATGACGTTGTTTTTTTTCTATTATTTGACATAGTGACCTAGTTTTTGAGCTCATGTGACCCAGTTTTGAACCTGACCTAGATATCATAAAGATGAACATTCAGACCAACCTTCATACAGATCCCATGAAAAATATGGCCTCCAGAGAGGTCATAAGGTTTTTTCATTATTTGACCTACTGACCTAGTTACTGATGGCACGTCACCCAGTTTCGAACTTGACCTAGATATCATCAAGGTAAACATTCTGACCAATTTTCATGAAGATCTTGTGAAAAATATGGCCTCTAGAGAGGTCACAAGGTTTTTCTATTTTTAGACCTACTGACCTAGTTTTTGACCGCACGTGACCCAGTTTCGAACTTGACCTAGATATCATCAAGATGAACATTCAGACCAACTTTCATAAAGATCCCATGAAAAATGTGACCTCTAGAGAGGTCACAAGCAAAAGTTTACGCACGGACGGACGGACGACGGACGCTGCGTGATCACAAAAGCTCACACTGTCACTTTGTGACATGTGAGCTAAAAAGTGACAGGGATAGTTTTATCAATATGGCTAACTGGTATACTTCTCCTTTGAAATTTCCCTTGGTTCTTCAAGTCATGTCATTTTATAACAAGAGTGCCAGAATGTCACAATATAGGCCCGTCACAGCAAATTTCTTTACTCTAGCACCTGTATTTGCAAATGGAATTTTAATTTTGTGGTTGTTTAGTAATCATTGTAAGTCTTTTGTTTTTCTAAGTCCACAAAAAAACTCCTTACCAGGTAGAGATACCTTAAAATACACCTAAAATTTGAAAGTAACATCTATGTTGTACCACAGAAAAGTGGTCTTGTTTTTTCCCTACGGTCAATTATAAAAAAGTTACAATATAAGTTATTTATAGTAACAACTAAGAAAGGTTATCTTAAAAAAAAAAAAAAAAAACAAAAAAAAAAAAATCCAAAAAAAAAATTGTAAGTCCACACAAAAATCTTTACCAGGTAGAGATTGGTCAAAATACACCTCATAATTGGATGTAGCATGCATGTTGTACTACAGAAAAGTGGTCTCGATTTTTCCCTACGACTAGTAATGAAAAAGTTACAATATAACCTATTTATAGTAACAACAAAGGGAAGTAATTCTAAAAAGGGAACTGCGCATGACACTTAGTCTCATGATGGTGTATAATTGTGCCAAGTTACATCAAAATCCCTCCATGCATGAAGAAGAAATGCTTCGGACAAAGTCATTCTTGTATCTGACCTTTGGCCTCTAAGTGTGACCTTGACCTTAGACCTAGGGACCTGGTTCTTGCGCACGACACTCCGTCTCCTGGTGGTGAACATTTGTGCCAAGTTATATCAAAATCCCTCTATGCATGAAGAAGAAATGCTCCGGACAAGGTTTTCATTCTTGTATCCTTTGACCTCTAAGTGTGACCTTGACCTTAGACCTAGGGACCTGGTTCTTGCGCATGACACTCCGCCTCGTGGTGGTGAACATTTGTGCCAAGTTATATCAAAATCCCTCTATGCACGAAGAAGATATGCTCCGGACAAAGTTTTCTTTCTTGTGTCCTTTGACCTCTAAGTGTGACCTTGACCTTAGACCTAGGGACCTGGTTCTTGCGCATGACACTCCGTCTCATGATGATGAACAACTGTGCCAACTTTCATCAAAATTCCTCCATGCATGAAGAAGATATGCTCCGGACAAAGTCATTCTTGAATTTGACCTTTGACCTCTAAGTGTGACCTTGACCTTAGACCTAGGGACCTGGTTCTTGCGCATGACACTCCGTCTCATGATGGTGAACAACTGTGCCAAGTTTCATCAAAATCCCTCCATGCATGTAGAAGATATGCTCCGGACAAAGTCTGTGGACACGCCGCCCGCCCGCCCGCCCGGGGCGTTCCCATAATACATCCCGTTTTTCAAACGGGCGTATAAAAAGTGACAGGGATAGTTTTATCAATATGGCTAACTGGTATACTTCTCCTTTAAAATTTCCCTTGGTTCTTCAAGTCATGTCATTTTATAAGAAGTGACAGGGATAGTTTTATCAATATGGCTAACTGGTATACTTCTCCTTTGAAATTTCCCTTGGTTCTTCAAGTCATGTCATTTTATAAAAAGTGACAGGGATAGTTTTATCAATATGGCTAACTGGTATACTTCTCCTTTGAAATTTCCCTTGGTTCTTCAAGTCATGTCATTTTATAAAAAGTGACAGGGATAGTTTTATCAATATGGCTAACTGGTATACTTCTCCTTTGAAATTTCCCTTGGTTCTTCAAGTCATGTCATTTTATAGAAAGTGACAGGGATAGTTTTATCAATATGGCTAACTGGTATACTTCTCCTTAGAAACATGCCCAAAAGGGGGCAGGGCTAATTTTCTCTAGATATTAATTTTTTAAAATTCTTCTCCTTAGAAATCACTGACCCTATCTTTAATGTTCCTTTGGTGTCCCTCTAGCAAAATCCTTAAAATATTTTGATTAGTCAAAAGGAATAGTCAAAACGCTTGGATAGTTTTCTCTATATGGAGTATATGTAACACTGTAAATATATTCTCTAAAAACCCTGACCCAACTTGAAATAATTTCACATGAATATTCCTTTGGTGAGCTTTTACCAAATTCTTTCAGATTATTCTATGTTTAAAACAAGAGGACCATGATGGTCCTGAATCGCTCACCTCTTCCCACATAACCCAGTTTTGAGTATGACGTCGTTTTTTCTATTATTTGACACAGTGACCTAGTTTTTGAGCTCATGTGACCCAGTTCTGAACTTGACTTAGATATTATCAAGATAAAAATTCTGACCAATTTTCATGAAGATCCATTGAAAAATATGGTCTCTAGGGAGGTCACAAGGTTTTTCTATTATTTGACCTATTGACCTAGTTTTCAAAGGTACGTGACTCTGTTTTGAACTTTACCTAGATATCATCAAGGTGAAAATTCAGAATAATTTTCATGAAGATCCATTGAAAAATATGGCCTCTAGAGAGGTCAAAAGATTTTAAATTTTTTAGACCTATTGACCTAGTTTTTGACGCAGTTGACCCAGTTTCAAACTTGATCTAGATATCATCAAAAAGAACATTCAGACCAACTTTCATACAGATCCCATGAAAAGTATGGCCTCTGGAGATGTCACAAGGTTTTTTTTATCATTTGACCTACTGACCTAGTTTTTTACGGCACATGACCAAGTTTCAAACTTGACCTAGATATCATTAAGGTGAACATTCTGACCAATTTTTATGGAGATCCATTCACAAGTATGGCCTCTAGAGGTCACAAGGTTTTTCTATTTTTAGACCTACTGACCTAGTTTTTGACCGCACATGACCCTGCTTCGACTTGACCTAGATATCATCAAGATGAACATTCAGACCAATTTTCATACAGATCCCTTGAAAAATATGACCTTTAGAGAGGTCACAAGGTTTTTCTATTATTTGACCTACTGACCTAGTTTTTGAAGGCACATGACCCACTTTCGAACTTGACCTAGATTTCATCAAGATGAACATTCAGACCAACTTTCATACAGATCCCATGAAAATTATGGCCTCTAGAGAGGTCACAAGGTTTTTCTATTATTTGACCTACTGACCTAGTTTTTTACCGCAAGTGACCCAGTTTCGAACTTAACCTAGATGTCATCAAGATGAACACTCAGACCAACTTTCATACAGATCCTATGAAAAATATGGCCTTGAGAGAGGTCACAAGGTTTTTCTATTATTTGATCTACTGACCTAGTTTTTGATGACACGTGACCCAGTTTCGAACTTGACCTAGATATCATCAAGATGAACATTCTGACCAATTTTCATGAAGATCTTGTGAAATACATGGCCTCTAGAGAGGTCACAAGGTTTTTCTATTTTTAGACCTACTGACCTAGTTTTTGACCGCAAGTGACCCAGTTTCGAACATAACCTAGATATCATCAAGATGAACACTCAGACCAACTTTCATACAGATCTTTTGAAATATATGGCCTCTAGAGAGGTCACAAGGTTTTTCTATTTTTAGAATTACTGACCTAGTTTTTGACAGCACTTGACCCAGTTTCGAACTTGACCTAGATATCATCAAGATGAACATTCTGACCAATTTTCATGAAGATCTTATGAAATACATGGCCTCTAGAGAGGTCACAAGGTTTTTCTATTTTTAGACCTACTGACCTAGTTTTTGAAGGCATGTGATCCAGTTTCGAACTTGACCTAGATATCATTAAGATAAACATTCTGACCAACTTTCATAAAGATCCCATGAAAAATGTGACCTCTAGAGTGGTCACAGGCAAAAGTTTACGGACGGACGGACGGACGGACAGACGCACGCACGGACTGACGGACGGACGACGGACACCGCGCGATCACAAAAGCTCACCTTGTCACTTTGTGACAGGTGAGCTAAAAAATCACCACAATGGGGCAAAGCATGTTTTCGTATTGGGGTCTACAGAGGAAAGTTAAAAGAATCTTACTAAAAACTGTTGGCTTGATTTTAAAAATAACATTTCATACAAATATGCTCTAGCTGAACTTTTACCGAAACTGCTAAGCCAGCTGTGAAACTCAGGTGAGCAATCTGGGGCCATCATGTCCCTCTTGTTTATCATACAGATAGAATATCTTGGATATTAGTAATCTGTAAGTTGTTTTTTTATAATTAAAAACACTGTTACCTGTTTTAAAATCTTGATGCTCTTTTGGAGGTATGCCTCTTTCAAAATAAATCAGAAATGCTTTTTCCAAATTTAATTTATTATGCTTCAGTAGTACTAAATTCAAAATGTTAAAACTGGCAAAGTTAGTAATGTGACAAACAATTCATCATTCCATTTATGATTTCTTCTGATAGAAAAAAATGCAACATTAAAAATAAGGAAACATTCTTTGTAACTCCACTCTTCTATTTTGCATGTATATATATAGTAACAATTACAATAATAATAGTGATATCAATAATACACACTTTATTCCGGGAAGATTTCATATTAAAATAACATTTCATAGGTTATAAGATATGGCCTTCAATAATAACATAATTATACCTAACATTAAAGTATGATGGTTGATCCAGAAGTAATGTCACTATGTCCTTTGCAAATTTATTCATTGTTGTATTATTGTAGAAATTATACCAAAGTGTACATTAATTCAATAACACTTGTATGTTTTATATTATGGGATTATTTCATTTAGAATATAAAACTTCAAAAGTTCACCCCTGATAATATTCTGCCGCACTCAAAAATAGCGTTTTTTTAATAAACAGAAACATAAATGGCAGACTGTCACAAATAAGCCCAAACTTGGCCTAATTCAAGGGCCATAATCCAAGAGTGCTTGAGGCGATTTTGCTGGTTATGGAACATGGTCGAAATATTATGACCACAAACATTGTCACCAAGTTTAGTGAAGATCTGATGAAAACTGTTTGACTTAGAGAGCGGACATGCTTTTAGATGCTGCACGCCTGCCCGCCACAGGTGTTCACATAATAATAATTATGCCCTACTCTTTCAGAGACGGGCGTATAAAAACAATCAAACAAAGACAATCACCAACTGACATCAAAATATTGTACCTCATCATACAAAATTACAAGAACATGAGGTTACATCTTTCAGAAAGCAACTTTTAACTAAAGTGACAATTCTCGCAGGTTAAATTCACTCTATAGTGCTAAGGCTTGTTATTGCTTTGGGGCAAAAATATTGATTTCTGACATCAATAACACTGGTGACATCCTTATCATGCTTTCTGTGCATCTAAATAACTCAGTAAGGAATAATTTTTTATGGAATTTTCAGAGATTAAGGTAACTTCAATTGGAAGGACTTTCTGTTTTCTTTTCATTATACAATATGACTTGCATTAAGTTGAAGGAAGGTAAAAAATAGTCTCTTAACATTACTGGTCTCTTATAAGTAATACAACATGTTTTTCTTATTTAACAAAAAAATAAAGAACTAAAAAAGTGTCTTTTAATGCAAGTGGTCTCTTAACAGACATGGTATCTTGATCAAGTTTGACTGTAACTGTTTTTACATCTCCAATTACATTACTTCTGGATCAACCCTCATAGAAGTTTCCTATATTTATTGTGTTCAGTAGTTTCAGTAAGAATTTTGCATACTTTTTGAATAAGGTGAAGTTTTTCTTTCCATTTTTTTTTCTTGGTAATATTTCTTGCCCAATGATCTATACTATAAAAAGCATTATAATACACACATTTTCATATTTATAATTCAAATCAAATTCTCCTGCAAGTCACCAAACTTAATTATCATCCTTAATGCATTCCAGCACATAAAATTATATCAGAAAATCTCTTAATTATTCAATAATAGAGATCATAATTAAAAACAAAAACAAAAGCGGTCTACAGATTTTGGCATACTGAAATAACAAACATCGTTATTTGTTGGACCAAAAATAATGTCCTCACATTATAAAAAAAAAAAAAATACAAAGAATACGAATCAATCTTGTTCTTCAAACCTAAAGAGAAACTGTTCACAAATGGTTACCGGTATCACATAATTCCAATAACACACTGACAATGTTTATAGTATTTATTTTATAGTTGCTACTGGTTACCCACATAGGCTGCTCTTTCAGAAATGTTAATATAATGTTTGGAAGATAGTTCATGATACAGGAGACACAAAAATTGCAAACACTTTGCATACCAAGTGTAAAGCACCTTCACATGAGAATCTTTATTAGAAATAAGTAACAACAAGCTCTTTTTCATTACCCATTCTTTTATAGTCTTAAATGTATCAGCCCAACTATCAGATCTCGAGCGGTCTTTCTCCATGTTCTGGTGTTTTAAAACACGATCAAACACGAAATCAAATTGTCATCAAACTGCCCGATTAAAACAAAGAAAACAACAAAAATCCAGAAAACCCACACAAACAAAAATGAACGAATAATCACAATATTTTGCGTACGACTTTGCATACTGTTCAAGTGAACTGTTCAGGAAACAACAGTAAATTTCAGATAACTTAGCACCATTTACCCTGCTAATTGAGTGTTTTATTAAGATAACAACAGCCCTGATTGTTGACATCTAATAGTTCACTAGTTAAATTAAAATCAACATTAAAGTAACTGAATGGTAAATCAAGCAAATGAGAAAATGTAAATGTATACTCCCGGCTTGATAGCTTTTTCCGTTAATTATTTGATATCAGCAAAAGAGTGTCGACGAGTACAACTGCTAGTTTTAAAACAAATTTCTTCTTAGACCGTATTTTGCAAAGGAAATTATTTAGTGTTTTACGTAATTACTATGCAAATTTTTTTAAGTCATTGCCATAACATTTGCCAAACACTACCATTATAACAAATGGAGATTTAGGGGTAATTATACGAAAGGTAGATCAATACCCGACTATCATTTTTCAGACTCGAGCTTGGCATCGTAAAAAGCATTTGAAGCCAGCGGGTTTTAGATAACTAAAGAGTTGATCCAGGGTATGGGACAGCAACATAAACTTTGTCGTGTGGGTTCCTTTGAAACATTGTATCACATATATGTCAAAAACAGAGGTAACTTTCAGATTCTAAGATGCAAGTAAGCGCTGGTAGATGTAAAACTTACAACCATTGGGGTCTCTTCTTCCCAAAGATCATTAGTGAGTTTAATTCTTAGTACGTGTTTGAAAATTTAACGATATTGCTTAAAAGTGCATTTTTTAATTTGCAAGAAGTTCATTAATACTTTCACCGAAAACATTAAAACATGCATGAACTAAATATAAAATTGAATTATCTTAAGATAGTGACTTTTTTAAAGTGCAAAAAGGTTACTGTATTATCCAATAGTTTTTAAAGCAGAACTTCGTTCATCAGAACAAATTTCCGCAGTATCAAAATGCTTCCACTTTTGATACACAGCCTGAAACACACTGATTTGAAATGCAAAAATCCATACCTTCTCAGCTTGGTCACTGCTGAGATAAAATTTTCCTGATGAATGGATCATCTACATATGTCCAGCTTGTATCACAGTGTATGATCTGCAAAGCTTGCGGAGAACTGATTCATGTAATTATGGCTTGGCATGTATATTGCTTTTTATTAAGTTTGATGGACAAATCATAATTATAACTGAAATTTAATTGCTGTTGTCCATGCCCAAATTTCCTCTCGACAGATTGGATCAGTAGATGGCATATCACTCTGTATAAAGTCCTGGGGAACCATGCACATTCATGATTCCCTGTAAACATATCTGGAACCAGTATCACATGAATCAGAGTTCTGGGATATATTTGCAGTAACACGACTCTACATATTAATGGAAACTTTCATGAACTATATCAGATGTATAATTTCTGGGAAATAGAACTTAGCACACCAGTATTTTCCCCTTTACTAAATTACGTATCACGCTGATTTAAGTTCCAGTGAATAAATCTGAACTGAGTATCTCTCTCATGATTCCCCTGATATATCTAACCCATACTGATTCTTTGATCCCCGGTAATTTCTGAAGGATACTGCAACATTCATAGTCCTGAATTATAAATTCCGCACTGCAGCATATGAGTTCAAATATTGAACTTGCCATGAATCACTGCTGATTAGATTAATAAATGAATTGCCTACACTGCATGTCATTCATATATCTGTATATACAAGCCGTAACATGAGTGTCATTCATGTTCCAAATATGAACTTGCCATCACAGCAATTTCATTTCATGAGTCCCGGATTATATTGAATGGTTTTATCACTGTGTTATGGTTCCTGGGATATAATTAATTGCAATTACTGCTGTTTCATGAGTTCTGATAAGTATCCTGCCTTAACGCATTTCTCATGAGTCCCCTGACAATATATTGAATGCCCCAAAGTGTACTTTGGGATATGATACTGAATGCTGATAGGATGTCAATTGGTTCCCATCTATGCACTTGCTGTATCACGACATCGAGCTTCTCCTGGGAGAAATATTGACCTTGTCAGCACGCAGGTCTTCATGATTACCTGGTAAAATATCTGAACCCTTTAGTAACTGGGACAGCCCTTAACACTTGTCGTTCGATGTCATTCAGAGGTTCCCTGAAAAAAACTGCTGTATCACGCATTATATGTTCCAAAAATCGAAGGTAAACTTTTCCAGATTCTAAAGATGACAAGCTAAGCGCTGGTAGATTAAAAGCTTACCAAAGCTCTATTTGCCCTCTCTTCTTCCCATTTAAGATCCTTAGTGAGTTTACTCTTAGTAACATGTGCAGAACTCTGAAAAACATATCACATGATATTCTGCCTTAAAAAAAGAAGAACATGTTTATTTGGAAATTCAGTTTATACAAAACAACAACTTTCGACCTGGAACTTTCAAAACACATTAACTAGCTCAAACATCTTATTCAATTTATGAACAATTCAGTCTTAAAATTAAGCGACTTTAAATGTTAATAAAAAGGATTTGATTCTGTATGTTATGATTAACACATTTCTTTCAAGTCAGAACATTTTAGAATCAAACCGAAAGTGAAAATTGTTCAGATCAGTTAGGTCATAATATGCCATGTGTTTCTACGGATGTTAAATTCATACAACTGAAAACACAAAAGACTATGAATATTGATCCAAATTAGGGACAAATGTGGTCTTTGTACATTTCTCATGCTTGCTGTTATCATGTATAAGTTTATTATAAATTTACAATGATGGAATGGATCACTCTTTGCTTACCTGTGCTCTGACTGTATCACAGCTGTATGAATCATCTAAGTTTGTCGGGAGAATGAACATGTCCAGATACAACTGAGGCTTGCTGTATTACTGCTGTATGTTACACATGTAATTTGAGGACGAACTTATCTCCAAATGTATATAACAGACATTCTTATTCTAATTCTGTAATCAATGCCAAGTTTTCTTCCGATTGGATCAAGTAAGCAATGCCTGTCTGCTATCATCACTCATGTCATTCACAAATGTTTCTGGATATATATATTGAAACTCTCCGTATCATTGCAAGTCATTCATGATTCCCGTATCACTGCACGTCATTCATGAGTTCCCCTGGGAATATATATCTGAACTTGACGTATCACTGCACGTCATTCATGAGTTCCCCTGGGAATATATATCTGAACTTGACGTATCACTGCTGTCATTCATGAGTTCCCCTTGGAATATATATCTGAACTTGCCGTATCACTGATGTCATTCATGAGTTCCCCTTGGAATATATATCTGAACTTGCCGTATCACTGCTGTCATTCATGAGTTCCCCTGGGAATATATATCTGAACTTGCCGCATCACTGCTGTCATTCATGAGTTCCCCTGGGAATATATATCTGAACTTGACGTATCACTGCATGTCATTCATGAGTTCTCCTGGGAATATATATCTGAACTTGCCGTATCACTGCATGTCATTCAGGAGTTCCCCTGGGAATATATATCTGAACTTGCCGTATCACTGCATGTCATTCAGGAGTTCCCCTGGGAATATATATCTGAACTTGCCGTATCACTGCATGTCATTCAGGAGTTCCCCTGGGAATATATATCTGAACTTGACGTATCACTGCTGTCATTCATGAGTTCCCCTGGGAATATATATCTGAACTTGCTGTATCACTGCATGTCATTCATGAGTTCCACTGGGAATATATATCTGAACTTGCTGTATCACTGCATGTCATTCATGAGTTCCACTGGGAATATATATCTGAACTTGCTGTATCACTGCATGTCATTCATGAGTTCCCCTGGGAATATATATCTGAACTTGCCGTATCACTGCATGTCATTCATGAGTTCCCCTGGGAATATATATCTGAACTTGCCGTATCACTGCATGTCATTCATGAGTTCCCCTGGTAATATATATCTGAACTTGCCGTATCACTGCATGTCATTCATGAGTTCCCCTGGGAATATATATCTGAACTTGCCGTATCACTGCATGTCATTCATGAGTTCCCCTGGGAATATATATCTGAACTTGCCGTATCACTGCATGTCATTCATGAGTTCCCCTGGGAATATATATCTGAACTTGCCGTATCACTGCATGTCATTCATGAGTTCCCCTGGGAATATATATCTGAACTTGCCGTATCACTGCATGTCATTCATGAGTTCCCCTGGGAATATATATCTGAACTTGCCGTATCACTGCATGTCATTCATGAGTTCCCCTGGGAATATATATCTGAACTTGTTGTATCACTGCATGTCATTCATGAGTTCCCCTGGGAATATATATCTGAACTTGCCGTATCACTGCATGTCATTCATGAGTTCCCCTGGGAATATATATCTGAACTTGCCATTTCACTGCATGTCATTCATGAGTTCCCCTGGGAATATATATCTGAACTTGCTGTATCACTGCATGTCATTCATGAGTTCTCCTGGGAATATATATCTGAACTTGTCGTATCACTGCATGTCATTCATGAGTTCCCCTGGGAATATATATCTGAACTTGCCGTATCACTGCATGTCATTCATGAGTTCCCCTGGGAATATATATCTGAACTTGCTGTATCACTGCATGTCATTCATGAGTTCCCCTGGGAATATATATCTGAACTTGCTGTATCACTGCTGTATGATGCATGATAACTCCTCGAGGAACAGACTGGATCATGTACATACCTGAGCTTGTTGTATTACTGCTGTATGATCCATGCTAAGTCTTCTAAGGACAGTTAGATCATGTACATACCTGAGCTTGTTGTATAACTGCTGTATGATCCATGCTAAGTTCTCCAGGGACAGACTGGATCATGTAAGTTCCTCCTACAGGAATAACAGTAAAACCATTTCCCAATGCTTTCAGCTTCTTTATAGCTCTTAACAAGTCATCACTGAAATACATAAAAGCATTTGAAAATTCATGTTTGTTTGACAAACAACCCTATGCATTTACAGATCCTCTATCTCCTGTTAAGTTACAATTACAGCCACACAGAAGTCTGAAATTCAATTTATGTAACAATCTCAGCTGTAATTAGATTAAAGTCTGTAACAGAGTTGAAATACTTACTAACTAACATCTTGACTTTTCTTGCTTCTTGATTTCTTCAGTTTTTCCTTCAATTCTTCTATACTAATCAAACCTAAAATGGTGAAAAATCTTGATATTTCATCAGTTATGTACAGTGATAAGCCTTCATGCTGGGTTGTCATCTTTGTGATTGTGTAGTAAATCTCATTACATAATAATAACCATTAAAATTTTGCTATATTTGATTTTTGCACTTCACAATTAGGGCATTCAATTTGGGTGTTTTGGAGTACAATATATGACCAAACTGTGTGCAAATTGTAATGTTATGAAGTATAAGTTTATTGCAGAAAACAACTGTAACAATGTAATCATATTAATCAAACTCTATCTTGGCTTTCTGTAGCTCTGTTAAGTAGTTACACCAGGTAGCTTTCAAAATTGTGGTGGCAATAATCTAAAATACTCTGTCTGTGGTACCAATGAAGCCTGTCCAGATAGCTCAACTGGAGGTGACCTGCTGCAAAATTTGATCTAAATGCTGAGAGTTCAGTTACTACATGTAGATCTAGATGAGGAAATTTATCTCCAAGATGATATGATATAAGACAATTCCTTATTCTACACCTCTTTATACTTTCAAATTTGGTTATTACAGCTGAGACATTTATAGTCATTTTCCAGTAGGGGACTTTGTATTGCATGGCAATACTTCATTCACTTGTTTTTACTAGTAAAATTCTTAGTGCCTACGACAACTGAAAATAAGTTAAGTTTCTTTATAAGTATGTAAGTTGTAAATGTCAACAAAATTGATTGATAATTTTGAAAAATTTTGTAACCATGTCATTTTTTGGTTTCATTGAGATCCAGCCAACATCTGATAAAACTGTATTTTAAATTGTAACTATTTTTCCCCTTTCTGAATTTCATGGTACATCTGTTACCATCTATTTACATCTGAATATAGTTCTTTTTGTTTGCACCCAATATTTCATATGTGGTATTAACTAAACAATATTGATGCCAAAATAAACATATTGAATTGTATTGTTTATATGTTGAAATGGACAAAATAATAGGATAAAAAACACATGCACAATGTTTTGTTTTTAATTATTAAAGTTGAAGTGTATTCAGTTATTTGAACTGTGGCAGTTTTTCTATCAATGATAATAGTAAACTTAGCTCGGCTACTCGAAGAATAAGTAGAGCTATCCTACTCTACACAATGTCAGCATCAGCGTTGCATCTTGGTTAAATTTTTGTATCAGTCCTTTTTAGCTCACCTGTCACAAAGTGACAAGGTGAGCTTTTGTGATCGCGCGGTGTCCGTCGTCCGTCGTCCGTCCGTGCGTCCGTGCGTCCGTAAACTTTTGCTTGTGACCACTCTAGAGGTCACATTTTTCATGGGATCTTTATGAAAGTTGGTCAGAATGTTCATCTTGATGATATCTAGGTCAAGTTCGAAACTGGGTCACGTGCCATCAAAAACTAGGTCAGTAGGTCTAAAATAGAAAAACCTTGTGACTCTCTAGAGGCCATATATTTCATAAGATCTTCATGAAAATTGGTCAGAATGTTCACCTTGATGATATCTAGGTCAAGTTCGAAAAATGGGTTTACGTGGGTTCAAAAACTTAGGTCAGTAGGTCTTTAAAAAAAGAAAAAACCTTGTGACCTCTCTAGAGGCCATATTTTTCATGAGATCTTCATGATATTGGTCAGAATGTTTACCTTGATGATATCTAGGTCAAGTTCGAAAACTGGGTCACGTAGGGTCAAAAACTAGGTCATTAGGTTTTAAAAATAGAAAAAACCTTGTGACCTCTCTAGAGGCCATATTTCTCAATGGATCTTCATGAAAATTGGTCAGAATGTTCACCTTGATGATATCTAGGTCAAGTTCGAAACTGGGTCACATGGGGTTAAAACTAGGTCAGTAGATCTAAAAATAGAAAAACCTTGTGACCTCTCTAGAGGCCATATTTTTCATGAGATCTTCATGAATATTGGTCAGAATGTTCACCTTGATGATATCTAGGTCAAGTTCGAAACTGGGTCATGTGGGGTCAAAAACTAGGTCAGTAGGTCTAAAAATAGAAAAACCTTGTGACCTCTCTAGAGGCCATATTTATCAATGGATCTTCATGAAAATTGGTGAGAATGTTCACCTTGATGATATCTAGGTCAAGTTTGAAACTGGGTCACGTGCGGTCAAAAACTAGGTCAGTAGATCTAAAAATAGGAAAACCTTGTGACTCTCTAGAGGCGATATTTTTCAATGGATCTTCATGAAAATTGGTCAGAGTGTTTACTTGAAGATATCTAGGTCAAGTTCGAAACTGGGTCACGTGGGGTTAAAAACTAGGTCAGTAGATCTAAAAATAGAAAAACCTTGTGACCTCTCTAGAGGCCATATATTTCATAAGATCTTCATGAAAATTGGTCAGAATGTTCACCTTGATGATATCTAGGTCAAGTTCGAAACTGGGTCACGTGGGTTCAAAAACTAGGTCAGTAGGTCTAAAAATAGAAAAACCTTGTGACCTCTCTAGAGGCCATATTTTTCATGAGATCTTCATGAATATTGGTCAGAATGTTTACCTTGATGATATCTAGGTCAAGTTCGAAACTGGGTCACGTAGGGTCAAAAACTAGGTCATTAGGTCTAAAAATAGAAAAACCTTGTGACCTCTCTAGAGGCCATATTTCTCAATGGATCTTCATGAAAATTGGTCAGAATGTTCACCTTGATGATTTTAGGTCACGTTCGAAACTGGGTCACGTGGTGTTAAAAACTAGGTCAGTAGATCTAAAAATAGAAAAACCTTGTGACCTCTCTAGAGGCCATATTTTTCATGAGATCTTCATGAATATTGGTCAGAATGTTCACCTTGATGATATCTAGATCAAGTTCGAAACTGGGTCATGTGGGGTTAAAAACTAGGTCAGTAGTTCTAAAAATAGAAAAACCTTGTGACCTCTCTAGAGGCCATATTTATCAATGGATCTTCATGAAAATTGGTCAGAATGTTCATCTTGATGATATCTAGGTCAAGTTTGAAACTGGGTCACGTGCGGTCAAAAAACTAGGTCAGTAGATCTAAAAATAGGAAAACCTTGTGACCTTCTAGAGGCGATATTTTTCAATGGATCTTCATGAATAATTGGTCAGTGTTTACTTGAAGATATCTAGGTCAAGTTCGAACTGGGTCACGTGGGGTTAAAAACTAGGTCAGTAGGTCTAAAAATAGAAAAAACCTTGTGACCTCTCTAGAGGCCATATTTTCTCAAGGGAATTTTTCATAAAAAATTTGGGAAAAAGTTCAGTTTTGGATGATTCAGATCGGGTTTTTGGGAAAAACTGGTAAAGTGCGGTCAAAAACTAGGTCAGTAGGTCAAAAAATAAAAAAAAAAACCTTTGTGACCCCAAAGGGGCCCATTTTTTTTTCACGAAAATTTTTCATGAAAATTGGTGAGAATTTTTTCACCTTGAGATATCTAGATCAATTTAAAAGGGGCCCACGTCCCCTTAAAAAAACTGGGCCCCTTGGGCCCCAAAAAAAAGAAAAAACCTTGGGGCCCTTTTCCCCTAGAGGCCTTTTTTTTCAAGGATCTTATAAAAAAAATTGGTCAAAATTTTTTTAAACTTAAATGATATCTAGGTCCATGTCTCAAAAACTAGGTCACTATGTAAAAATAATAAAAAAAAAGACGTCATACTCAGTTCAACACTGGGTAAAGGGGGATGGGGTTAGCGATTCGGGAAACCATCTTTGGCCTCTTGTTTAGCAATACCTTTAAAAAATTTTCTTTCATAAGCAGTTTTTATTTCCAATAGGGTTTCTTTTAAATTCAGAAATTTTATAAATTCCAGACACTTTTTAAAACTGACAAAAAAAAAAAATTTAATTCAAATGCTGGACTTTTAAATTTGATTCACTTTGCAAAAAAGGTGCAGATAAAGAAAAGCCTGACACTGTGTATTCGGAACAAAATCTGCACTTTTGAGCCCATTTTAAATTTAGGTAAGTTTTCATTTTCACTGTTAAAAACTCTGTCAAAACGAAGCGGAACAAGCACATTAAAAAAATTTTAGAAGGGGAAGGGTTTTTTTAAAAAAAATTGCTTATGTAAAAATTTAAAAAAGGGTTAAAAAATTTCCCTTTTAGCAAATCTAAAAAGAAAGTGAAAGGGAAGAAACCCCCTGCAGCAACTTACTTTTCTCCCAAATTTTAATTTGGGAAATCCTCCAAATTCCAAATTTTGGGAAGGACAAAAAACGGTTTAAACCCAAAAAAGATATTTACATGAAAAAAAGGACTTACCTTTTGTCGTACTAATACAATTTGGCAAGGGGTTTCCCTTTTCCCTGAAAAAAAAATTTTAAAAATTTTTTCCATGTTTTTATAATTATTTCCCACATCATGTAATTGATATATTTTTTTGGGTGGAGAAAATTTGGGCAGTCCAGAAAAAGCCACAGCTTTTTCCCTCTCCCTTCCCACTGGTAGACAAAAATGTGCGAAACCATTAAGAAACAAAAAAGGTAAAAAAGTGCAAAAAGTTTTTACTTTAAATATCCCCGTTTTAAAAACTTGTACAAAAAATTTCATCCCCCCTTTTATGCGCCCCTCTTTTATCTGAAGAAAACCCAAGAAAAAAAAAAACCATAGTGTTAAAAAAACCCAATTTTTTTTTGAACTTTTTTTTAAATAACGGCATAAATGCTTGCGACTTAATTGCACTTTTCATGAAAAATTAAAGAACGGAATTAAATAGTGGGGGAAAAATGGGGACTTGTAGATATAAAACTGGTTTTTTAAAAATAAAAAAAAGGGAAAAAGAAATAATTTAAAAATTACTGTTTTTGCAAAAAAACAAAGAAAAACAAGGAAAAAGATCTGTTTATAAAGTTTTTGATATCGGGGCAAAACCAAATAAAAAAATTTTGCCCACTGACCCACACGCTTTCCTTTGTTTGAAAATCATATATCTCGTATTGGGAAATTTGGGAAATTTATCTTTGTAACAAAAGAGGGTTAATAAAAAAAAGGGCAATTTTTAAACCCTTATAAATTTAATAAATTGGGGACATTTAAAGAAACAGAAAATTTTACGTTCTTAAAAAACCCAGGGCCAGACAAGTCATTCTTTTCGGCCATTGTTTTGGGTTTGCTAATTTAAAAAAATTTCCTCTTGCCCCAGAAAGGTTTTTTCCCACTTGCTGCTCGCAACCTTCCCCCTGACTTCTGCAGAGTGCAGTTTTTTTCTTCATGGGAAGTTTAACTGAGCCTTCTAACTCAGCAATGCAATAAATAAAAAAAGGGAAAACAACTTAAAGGTGGTAAATTACATTTAAACAACTTTTAATGACTTTTTTTTTACTTTTTGTTTTTTCCCTGGTAGAGAATTATTTAAGGAAAAAAAAGCCCAAATTTACAAAGGTTAAAATTCCTATTTGAAATGTAAAAATTTTATTATTTTTTTTAAAAATTTTGAAATTACTCCCCTTTAATATAAAAATAAATAAAAAGTGGGTATTTCTTTTTATTTCGATCCCAATTTTCCTATTTTTAAAATTTGAAATTTGAAAAGACATATCAAAACTTTGAACAATCGAATCAAAATGCAATTTTAAAAAAACCTTTTGTCCCTTAAAAAAATTTTCTTTTTATTTCCAATCTATCTTGGTTGCGAAACCCAAAGGATAGGCAAAGGGGGTAATAAAAATTTTTTCAAACTTGGTTTCAAAATGAATTCCTTCAAAAATACTAATTTTTAAGGGCAAATATTTTTCAAAATTTTTTACAATATGTTTTTAAATTTATCCTTTCCTTCGGAAAAGTTGTTTTTTCAAATTTATACTTTGTTTTAAAATAATTTAACGGGTTTTGGGAAACCCGGGAAATGGGAAAAAAGAAATTTTAAAATTTCCCTTTCCATTGAAAATCAATTTTGTAAAAAGGGGGTTGAGTAAAACTAAATGAGAAAAAATGATCAGATCCCCAAAATTTTTAAACCCAAACCCGTTCCCTGGCCAAAATCGATTATCCCCCTTTTAAAGGGAAAACAACAAAAGATAATAAAAATTTTAAATTTACATACCCAACTTTCAAATGCAAACTAATTTTTATTTCTTTTAAAAACAGATTCAACAAAAGGGCCCTAAAAGATGCCCCTATTTTACAATGTAGTTAAAGTTCAAAATTCAGTGATTTTTTTAATTTGATAAAACCTTTAAAATTTCCTCTTTCATTATCCCCCCACAAAAAAATTTTGGGGGTGGTTAAAGGATGAGTTTTGGCGGTCGGTCGGCCTGGGGGGTTTTTTGCAGGGTTTTCCCAGGGGAAAAACTAAAGAAAGGCTTGCCCAAATTTTAAATATTTTTGGTATCAGGTGTAACATAAAAAAAATACAAAAAATTTCTACTTTGAGGCCCTGGGGGTTTAAAAGGTCAAGGCCCACAGGGACGGGGAACAGTTAAGTGGTTTCCTTTTGGATAAAATTGAGAACTTTTGGGGCCCTTTAGGATAAAAAATTTTTGGGTTTACACAGGTTTTTTAACTTTCATAAAAAAGAAAGGTCAATTTCCATTTTAAAGGGTATGTAGGAAAAAGGGTCAAGGTCACTTTGCTCAGAACATTTTAAAGGGTTTTCCCCCGGATGATTTCTTTGGGCCCCGCTTGACCAAGGATCATAAACTGAAATGCAGGGGGGTTTTTGACTTTGAATCTGTGGGTTTCAAAGGTAAAGGGTTCACAGGGGACTCGGAACATTTAAAAGGGTTTTCCCCGGATGTAACTTGAGAATGTTTGGGCCTGGGATCATAAATTTTGGTACACTTTGGTAACATCAAAAAAATACAGGTCAAGTTTATTTTGGGGCGAAAGACAAATGTCAAGGTCACAGTGATTTGGGAAAACCGTTAAACGTTTCGGAAAAGTAATTTGGAAATTTTGGGGCCTGGGATCATAAAAAACTGATAGGGAGGTTGGTTATGATTTGCAGATGACACCAAAAGAGTTTTGAGGTCAGTGGGTTCACGGGGAAAGGTCACAGGGGACCCGGAACATTTAAACAGTTTTCCCGGAAAATTAATTTGAGAATGTTTGGGGAAACTAGTTCAAAAAACTTAATCGGAGGTTTGGGTTTCATGTAAAAGCAGATGACCCATATTGACTTTTAGTTCAAAAGGTCCCAAAGGGCATTTAAAACCTGTTTTGGACAATAACTTGAGAAGCTTGGGCGGAGGTATAAAAGAAACTTTATTGGGAGGGTTTATCATAAAAAACATGACCTCTAAAGAATTTTTTGGGGAGTAGGGTTTAAAAAAGGGCAAGCAAGTTCGGCCCAAAAAAACCCCTTAGGTTTTGTGCCCCTGTATATTGTGGGAAAAATAATTTTGTAAAAACCCGTGACAAAATCCCGTTTTACCTATTTTCCCTACAAGATCCATATGCGCCGACCCGAAGAGAACATTTTGAAAATCATTTTAAGATGTCAAATTGCCACAAGACTCTATATTACATTTCTCCGGGAGGAAAATAAAAACCAGCATAATATTTTTTAAAGGGATTCCCAAAAAGCATGTCAAATGAAAATAATCAAGGCCTTCTTGTGTTTTTTCCTCTCTTTAAACCCCGGTTTTAAAAGGGTTTGAAAGCTTCATTAGTTTAAATTGGAAAAATTTGACGATAAAACTCGAAAATCACTGATAATTTTTTAAAAAATAAAAAAAAAACCCTTTTTCCCCTTTTTGCTGTCTCTTTACTTCATCTTCAACTTTTTTTCTGCTTTCAACCTGCCCAATTTCAAAACCCTTTTTTATTCCCGATGTGTCTTTTAAAAAAAAAGGACATTAGGAAAATACAGACGTTAATTTTTTGCAAGAATTCCAAGAACATGGAATGTATTAGGGCCTTTCAGATGGAATCCCCTTTTTTAGAGGGTCAGTTTTTTTCGGGGTGGAATTTATATTTCCCACAGTTTTACTTTTAAAAAGCTAAGACCGGGCAAATTTTATTATCAGACATGTTAACCCCAATTTGCAAGATATTGAAAAATGTCTCATATTTATTTTGGGTATACCCAAAATTTTTAAACACTGACATGTAAAAGAAGAAAAGGGGTTTTCTTGAATGAGACCCACAATCTGTTTAAGGGGGCCCCTTAAAAATTTAAATAATTTTATCTTTTGCTTTGGGCATTTTGTACCATTGCTTTTTAATTCCCCTTTAAAAGACCAAAATAAAAATGGGGAACATAGCTGAAAATTTTGGGGGGGTTTTGTAAGGACTTTTTTTTCCACCGGGCTTTTTCGCTTTCATCATCTTTAAATAAAAAAAAAAATGTACTTTTAACTTTTACCAATTTTTCAAACAAAGGACAGCCCTTGATAAAAAAATTTTAAGATACCTGTACATGAAATTTTGGGTGGATTTCCACTGTCTCCCCCCCCCCTCCACCTGCACAACCCGGCTCATCGTACTTGTTGCAAAACGTGGGTTTCCCTTTACAAACCTATTTTATAGGGGTAATAAATATTTACTCTTACAGTGAAAGACAGACAAAATAATTTTAAAAATTTAGTCTATTTCTTTTTTAATATATAAATAATCACTGGGGTTTTAAACTCCAGCCAATAAGGAAACCAAAGGAAGACTGTCCTCAAAAAAATAAATTATACCCAAATTTTTACAAAAAAAACACTTTATACATCACTTAATAATGACCCGTTTTTTTAAATGTATGCAGCCCTTTTATTCCCTAATGAAGGGCCCAACAAATGTCTAAACTTTTAAATTTGGAAAATTTTCGAAAAAACCTTTTTTAAGTTTTGTATACTTTTAAAATATAAAAAAATCTTTTTATTTTGTAAAATTTTAAAAAATCATGTGAAAAATGCAATTCTCGTTTTGGGGTTTTGTTATTTGACGAAAACCTCTTAATTGTTGAAAGATGCAAAGATGAAACCGTTAAGGCATGTAACTTAAATAGAAAAAAAAAAAAGGGATATCTATAGTTAAACCGTATTAAAAATTAAAAAGTGGAACTTATACAATTTGCCCTTTTTAAAAAAAGGTTGGGGGGCATAAAACATAGTAACGTATTATCGATTGATAAAAATGAATTTGGAAAGTTTAATCTTGGGACCACAAAAAACCAAATTAAAACCCTTTATAAACCCGTAAAAAATTTTATACTATAAAAAAAAAAGTAAAAGCAAATGCTTTCCCGTTAATTTTGAAATAACTGTTTTCAGCTGAATAACTCCCATTTGGGGGTTTAAATGCAGTTCATTTTTTAGTACTTTTAAATTGCACCTATAAATTGTTTTAATTAAGAAGGGTTTTTTTTTAAAAAGACAACTGCAAAACAATAACAAAATACCAAATGAAATATTTGGCCCCGCAATTTTAGAAAACCAACATAGTGGGTTTGCGATCAGCATGTATACCGACCGCAAAGTGCATCCGCCCCAGTTGGTCAGGATCCATGCTATTCCCTTTTAACGGCCCATTTTCAAAATTTTTGGGGAAAAAATGTTAGGGAAACAGGGCCCGGGGCCTGACAAGACTGCAAAGGTGACAAGGGTGGTCTGGATCCATCTGGTCACAAAACCACTATGGGTTGTTGTTCTCATGGCGCAGCTTATTTTTTAATTTAAAACCCCTTTTCCAGTAAAAGGAGTTTTTTTAATTTACACACTCCAAAAATAAGATTTGTTTTCTATATTCCTTAATTTTAAAAAAAATTTTAAAGCTGTTCAAAAAGCTTTCAACCTTTGCATTCTTTTTGAAAAAGTTTCCCTTTCCCCATTTATCCAACCCATTACGGCAGAAGGTATTACTGAAATTATCTGGAAATAAGCAGAAAGGGAAAGGAAATACAATCAAAAAATTCTTTTTAAAAGGGGTTTGTTAAGGGCTACAGAAACTTCAAATTTGCTTCCCAATAATTGTACCTTTCTCCCTTTCCCGCTATTGTAATAAGTTGGGAATTTTTTTTTAGCTTTTGAAAATTATTCCCAATTAACATTTTAAATTTAAAAAAACAAGAAAAAATAAGCATCCTTTAAGGATTCCCAATGAAACACTTTTTTAAAATTATAAGGGTTTCCAATCTTTGATACCTTTTCTTCCCAAACTCTCAAATGAATTCACTCCCCACCCCCCACCCCGTTTCCCCCTTTCCTTCCTCCTGATCTTCTCCTTCTTTTTTGTCCCCGACTCTAATAAGCATTGAATGATGTTTTTTAAAAAAAAAAAGTTTTAAAAAAAATAAAAAAAAACATATATTTTTTTGCCAGGCCAGTTAGCTTTAATCAGTTTTCCCCACAGGAAATTTTTAAAATTGTAATTCTGATGGGGTTTTTAAATGGGATCCCCTGTATGGTTACTATATTTTTAAAATTTTAGTAAAATTATTAAAAAAGGGGGAACAAAGAGCTAAAGGGAAAAAGATCTTTTTTTAAAAAGACTGACCCCCCAGAGATTTTTTGTATTTTAAATTCCCCATCAATTTTTTTATGAAGAAAAGAAATTCAAAAAGATACCCAAACCTTCCATTTTTTTTATCACCTCCTCTACCGACCCGTTGACCCTCCAATTACGTTAAAATTTTGGAAGAAAATTTAAAAGGGCCGATATTTAAAAAGTGCATTTGGGTTTCAAAATGAAGGGCAAAAATTAGTATTTATCTACTTTAAATCTGACCATAAAAAATATAAAAAACAAAAATTTAATTGGTGCAAAACTATTGTAAGAAATAAAAATAAAGAACAAAATACAATAAAATTTTTTGGGGGCCCAAAACCCTCGTAATTTGGTTTTAAATTTTAAAAAAAAACCAAAAATCAGCTTTTAGTCCAATTTTAAAAAATCAGTAAGCTTAAGTTGTTTGTTATAACTTAAATGCCTTGTTTACTTAAAAATTTAAAACCCATCTTGTCTTTTCTTGTTTTTGTCTTGTTTTTTTATACATGAAATTTTTTTCAAGTTTTTTTTTTAAATTTTAAACTGAAATTTCTAATTCTATAATTCAACGGTTTATTTGTAGATCTATCTGAAAATGTTTGTGTTTTACAAACACAAAATTTCAGCATTTTTAAATGAAGAAATCATATTGGGCCCCTTTTCTCGATTTAGAACTCGAACCTTCGTTTTTTTGAAGATTAGCAAGCAGGGGAGCTATTTATTGATTTTAAATTTTTTTTCAAGTTGTGGTAAAAACCATGAATTAAAAGGGAAAAGAAAAAAAAATATACATATTTTGGTAGCATATGTGGTAGCCTACGGGCTTAAATTTTGGGTTTAATGAGACACCGGCTGGGGTATTTTATTGGGCGGGTGTCGGGCACAAGCCAAGAAGGCCCTCCGAAACTACTAAACCCTAAAAATTTCAAATTGGGATAAGAAATTTTTTTGCACAACCCCACTTTAATCCCTTAAAAATTGTACCTTTCCATTTGACTTATCAGGGTGACCTTTAATTTTAAGGATATGGGAAAATTTTCACGGGCTGTCCAATTTCTGGTTGTCCAAATTCTGGGTCGGGAAAACCCGTATTTAATTTTAGATTTTTCCCTGTATGATATTAAACGAAATTTTTTAAAATGGTATCCCCTTTTAAGAGTTTAAGGGGCCCGGGGGACAGTAAAAGGGTTAATTTTATCTTAAATGTAAGACGCAAATTTTAAAAACATTTGGGTTTAGCCCAAGGGGCCTCCCTGGGGGAAATGGTAAAAGGCCCCGACTTTTTTAAAACACTTGCCCCCCTCATGAGTGGGTTTGGGGGCCTCACTCGGGGGGTTGAATTCTTCATGTGAAGAAGCCCTCCAGCTGGCTTACAGAGAAGAAGCCATCCTGCTGGCTTACAGAAGGTCGGTGGTTCTACCCAGGTGCCCGCTTGTGTGATGCACGGAGGGGCACCTGGAGTCTTCCTCCACCATTAAAGCTGGAAAGTCGCCATATGACCTATCATGTGCTGGTGCGACGTTAAATAAAAAAAAAATTGTTCAGCTAACGAATGTCTTTGTCAACAATAGGATCAGTCACAGTACTTTAGAAATATAGAAAGACGCGGAAAATACGAAATGAAAAATAAACCTTTCACAAATATCCCTCCAGAACTGCCCCTTTTCCTTTTCACTTGTGTCTCCGTGCCTACCATAAATGGTAGACACATTGTCTGTGCATCCGTTGACAAGGACGCTGACTTCGTTTACTTGCCAATTACTCTTTCTGCTTGTTTTTACTTTTGTAGCGGACATCTTGTCATTAGATACAGACGATTTTTGACATAAGTCACGTGACCCGGATGTTTACATTTCAGACTGCATCACTGTTTTTTAGGTCGTACGACGGAAAACAGTCTTAGCTGCGACCGAAGATGTACGACCGTGTTCATAAAACGGTTCGGCCGTAGTCGCAGAAAAAATCTTAAATATCTGTCTTACGATGCGACCGGCCTTACGACCGACCTCGATGATAAAACGGGACCCAGGTCTCTAAGACAGCATTGGTTACATGTGAGTCCAGGTGTGTGGTTTACAGCACTAAGAATTCTGGTGTGTTCTTGCTGAACCACGTCATCAGCAAATCCTTCTATACCTTCTTTAAGATATTTATACGCCAGTCCACCTCTCACCCAGTTTCTATACTTCTTTTTCTCCAATTCACTTTGATGATTCATTTCGCAGATATGTTTATTACTTCCGGCTATCCAACATTCGTTTTCGGTGCATTTCTTTAACGAAAAATACATAATCCTTTTAAACCTCTCATTTTTTCTACAACAGCTTTTAATTTTATTTTGACTTTTGATCATTATTTTCTGAAAGTAAATCAAACATGCAAACAAAAAATCTGTTTTACCAAACGAGACGCCATCTTTGTAAACATAAAATATTAATGCTATTTGTCAGGTTAAAAATGCGTATACTTTCCAATATGTAGCTCTATCGACAATAATGTTTCTTTTTGTTGTTTTTATTTTCTAAATAAAGTTTAGTAATCAATTGAAAAGGTTACATATTAATGTAAGTAACTACCTACCTATTTTAGTGTTTCACTTCTGTATGGTTAGATAATCTAATACGCAAAAGGTAAGATACCTCTAAATAGATTTACATGGACTCTGATCAGGCATTGCTATTGATTTTTCTCTTTCATATAAAATCATTTTTCTACCGTTAAGATCTTTTTCATACTCTGCAATCTTAAAGTGCATTAGTTTCTAAGACAAATAAGGCCATAAAAAGCACAGGTCACCGCACTCGCTTTTTATTTCGTAGGGTATTCATACTGTTTAAGCATTCTGAAATTAAGTTAAAGCGAAAACATGAGGGTACTGTATAAAATATATAATACCACAGAGAATGTTACAGGGATTTCAGGTCTTGTAGGTTACTATGAATTATCCCACCCCTTTTTGCAATGGAAAAAAAAGACACGTTGTAAAATCTACAAAACAAATCGGCCGTTAAGATTCAAAATGAATTGTTGGGGTCACCGTGCATCTCAAAGCTATATTAAGAAATAAACCTTTAAAACCGGTGAAGTTTGATATATTAAGGTCCATTTCTTCGTTTTGTTTTGTTCTAATTTATATTTCCTAGATAATGTAAAGTGCTATGTTGAAAACTTTTATTTCAGTTGTAGCTTATCCTTATATATATCAGTCAGAAAAATATCAGAGCCAAACCTGGTCTACTTTAATAAAGATTGATACTTGAAATTACCAACTCCTGTCCCATTATAAATTTTCAATTTTAGGTAAATGCCAGCCAAAAGTAAGAATGATTTTTTCTTAATATTTAGAATCCGTTTGGTTAAATGGTACTTTTTAGCCATATTTTAATTAATTAATTAATTTTTATATACATTTTGTTAAAAAGAAATATTCGAAGGATTATTTTCAAAATGGCGGATATCCTGCCAAAAAAATACTCGTACATCCTTAATGCGTGCGTGCGTGCATGCGTTTAATAAATCAGCATATCAAACACAAAAAGTATTAATTTTATAGATACTTATATTCAAGTTTAACGATGTTTCTTCGAACACACCTACCCACTTTGTTGAATGACATTTGGAGGCAAATTGCCCACTGACACCTACTACTTTAAAATAAAAATCAACCAGATACTTGTAAAATACTCACAGTTTTACAGAGTAAGTTGTATTGCCTGAATTCGACACAACTTTTATTATTGTAAGCATTACCTGTTTGTCAGGTCAGCTTAATTATATGTTTCATTCATTCGTGTGAGTGTCCCTATACTTCTATCAATCAATCCAAAGACAACATTTGACTTGAAGAGAATATAAAATTTCAATGTACATGCATATCAGTTATTCAGTTTTTAAGGTAATCACTTGCCAATGTAAAATATGTCTTATTTTATTCTCATTCAATATCCTAGCCTCTTGTTCCATTTCAAATATGTTCAATCACAGTGTCTTATTTAGGTAACTGTACTGAAAATTTTAAATAAAACTGCATTTTCTTATTAAATTGACCACCTTGGACACTTGAGGTAACTTATATAGAATATCTCCTGAATTGAGTACCCTATACACAAATACTTCTTACATACACTATTAAGCATAAATAAATGCTGCCAAAAAGTGTTTTTCTCCAATGCCGACAAATTTTCTCCTTAGGATATTACTGAAAGTGACATTGACAGTAAATAAACACACACTGATATTTCAAAAGGGACTGAATACACACCATTAACAATATCTTACAGGTCCTCTAAATAGACCTTTACTGCATTGTGTTCATCGATTTTGGGCCACAGGACCATAGATACAAGATGCTATTACTATTAAAGACTGTAAAACTTGATGCAGCTGAAAATATGGGGAAGCATAATGTTGCCACGAATATTTGATTTACTCTTGAGAAATGATTTACTTGGGTAATTTTTGCACACAAATGTAGGTCATGGAAAGCCTAAATACTTACTTTCCAACGTATATCACATTTTTCAAATCAAGAAAAATCCCTGTCAAAGTACTCGTGCATGAAAAAAAATTGTCTAGCTGACTCAGTTAAACCCTGATATATAAAAGTTATTAAAAATTAATGACAAAAAATCACGTCTAATATGTACTATTATTTCAATCCCGATAACTCCTTGGTTCAATTTTTTGCATTTTTTTTTTCGACAAACTGACCGACAACAGCACTGATCATTTATGTTCACATCATGCTGGAAAGCAAATTAGATAAGTATGAACTTATCCAGAAATAGCAAACAATACAACACACCATAGACTACTATTTGATGTTCAGAATGCCAAAAATAATGTAGCTGGGTCCTGAACACATTAAAGTAAAAAAGTAAATGTAAAATTTTATGTTTTATACCATGGCTTTCAACGAAACCACATTTTTACTGAAAAAAATGGTTGCTTTTTTCTTGTTGAGCCTAAAATGCAAACCTTTTTGTGTGCCTTTCATTACTTTTTGTTGCAGTAAACTTAAGGGTATTTTGATATTCAATTATCAGCGTTAAACCTGCTTCTAGCTGAGCTTTTGAGCAATTGATTCGGTAAAAAAATCTGAAATAAATTAAACTTTTATCAGTGGTCGCATAAAATGAGAAATAAATAAGACAAAAATGACATAACACACACTTTAATTGCTTAAATGAAATGAGAGAAATGTCCGAGTGGTTAAGGTCACTGACTTCAAATCACTTGCCCCTCATCGATGTGGGTTCGAGCCTCACTAAAGCTGGAAAGTCGCCATATGACCTATCATGTGTCGGTGCGACGTTAAATCCAACAAAAAAAAATGTTTCCGCATATACTATAGAATGGTGTTGAAGCAAAGTTATGTCTGTTTGAAAAGACGTATTTTAATAGCAAAACTCTAATATGGTATCTATGGTAAAATAAAAGATACAAAATGAAACATACTATGAATGATAAAATCGTGTCCTTCCGACACGTGCGCTTAGTGTTTATTAAAGCTTCGGATATTTTGCCAAAATTTTGGAAGAAAACGTTTATTTTCCTCGTGCCAGTAAGCGTCTACGTCACTTGTTGAATCGTATTTCTAAAAGTAATGACTGGTAGATTGCTTTTATCCTATATCTAAATTTGCATCTGTTACGGCTTGTTGAATGGTGTTGGAAGGTGACTTGCATCAAATAAAGGAAAGCAAACGAGCAAAGTGGTAAACACCAGTTACCTCCTATCTAAGAGGGACATGTAAGATATTTAGCGACCGTGCAGTTACACTTGTTATGTCGAAACTGAGGGTATGACATCTAACAAATAACAGATTAAACATATTTTTGACATTTTCTAAAAGTGCGTTAGAAATATGAAAAAGATGTAAACAAACATGATTACCTCGTCCAACATTTAATATAAATTTCTGGTGATGCAGTGGTTTACTATATTCAGTATCGTCAGAAAATCATAATCACGAGCATTTAGCGTTTTATTTATTTATTTATTTATTTATTTATTTATTTACTTATTTTAGTTCTGTGGGGAATAGTGGCAGGGCCCATCATGAGGGGTCGATTATGCCGTATAACGAAACTGCGCATGACTCAACGCAGACACAAGGGTCATTTGGGTCATCTACAATTACCTGTTTGAAATATTAAAAATGCAAGTCATGGTCCTTATATCGATTTAAAATATCCACTTACTTATCTAAATTCTGGGAATATTTGTGTTAGCAGAAGCTGAAGGCGCTCTGTGGATTCTAGTGTAATTTGTAGGGAAATTGTTTTTGAAACAGAGAGTAATATTCAATGTGAAGTTTGCAACTTTGTGAGTTTCCTTTCTTATGCTGGTATGTCTGTGACGCTAACTACTTGCAAGACAATTTCCTTTATATCAAACAAATTTTTTGTCATGTTTTGGAATACTTTTTGTTTATCACTAGCTACGCAAGGCAAGCTGATGCCATAAATGCTTCTAACAACACTTCAAAAATCTGTATGATACATAAAGCATTGATAGTCTATATATGTTGCCCCTGTGGTAGCTAATTTATATCCTAGAGAACTTCAGTTGAATAAGGCAAACAATTTTGATACCATTATTTTTCACAGCTAATAAGATCTGCAAGAGTCTGTAGTCATGCTGATGACGACATTGTTTATAATATTGCTGGGGCTTCCGGATAAATTCGGGCGTTTTTTGTTTTGTTTTTTTTTTTTTTTTTTTTTGGGGGGGGGGGGGGGGGGGGGGTTGTTGTTGTTGTTTGAAATTGTGATTGGCTGCCTAACAAAGCCATACAGTTAGGAGAAAGAATATCTACAAATGCGATATCCAGTTATATTAAGGCCTGTAATCTAAAAATGTTGTCACAAAATTGATTCCATCGGCCCAACCTCAGTCTGCATAATTTCGACGAGGTAGGAAAATTCGGGCACATTGTAGGAACAATTCAGACATAACAAAATACGATGGAATAATTAGGACTATATATTTTTTTCTCTTTTTTAAGTAAAATTCAAACATCTGGGAAAATATAAAATCTATTTTGAACATTCAATAATTGGTCCTAAATGTAAGGATATCATGTACGAACTTTATATAACAATTCTAGTACAAGGAGCCTGCAATTTCCCTTTATAAATTGCATGTTCAAGTTTTTCCTACTAGTACACGGGTGGAAAACGCGCAATCCAATTCCCACTGGGAATACGCTTAAAATGGGTTGCGCGAAGTCACTTCCGGTGCTGGCGTTGCGCATCAATAAATACAAAATCGAGGAAGGTGGGTTTTTGTTTTGGTAAATAATGACATATTTACGAGTGTTTTCGAAAAAAAAGCAAAATGCTATAAGACACAAAAATGAACAAAGATCGTATGTTTGAAATACCAAATTATTGATTTAAGAATCAGCCCTGATATCATGAAAACTCTGCTGGCTCGATCTGTCAAAAAAGTTTGGAATCATGAAAAATGCAAATCTTCTAACTCTTGTGCCTTCTTTCTGGAAATGTGACGCTTCTAATGATCAAACACGTGTATAACAGTCATGACTATTACATACACTTGAATGAATTGTTGCTTTTGGGGGAAAGATTGGGGAGAAATAACAAAAACAATCAGGAATGGGGTTGTTCTCCGGGAATAGAGTTGCGCGTATAGATAGATAGATAGATAAGATAGATAGATAGATAGATAGATAGATTTTATTCCACCATAAGACGAGAAACATGTAGGCCCTAATACAGACAATTGGAAACTAAGTCTCTATAAAAATCAGGTTTCCAGATACCTTGACGCGAGGGATTCCGTAGACTAGTTTTGAATTCAAATAATTCCAAATAACAATAATAGAATGTAGCAGACGTTTTATAAAGTTTATGCCGAAGAAGCGTTCTAGTCCGAGTAAATTCGGACATCCGCATAATTCATTCGTACAGTTTTCAAATCCAATCTATAGTTATATGTTCTTCCATCTGAAGAAGCTAATTAATGTCTCTTTTGTGAAATTGATGTGTCTCCGTTAAAATACAACTTTTTCACCAAACATTGCAATATGACTCATTCAAACAACAACGATATCGTTGCAAGGCGGGATATTTTTGACGAGGAATCAGTTTCTGTATCAGGTTTGATATGATAGTATTTCTTTTAACTTTGAATTTAGAAGGGAAGATGAATGTCTTAAAATCTCAATAATATCAATAATATCAACAGTTTCTCGAAAATCAAATATGCCTTATCTGAGGACATCTGATGCTTTTTATGATAACTCAACTGTTATGAAATAACGGATATCAAAGTCATTTGCTTCAAATCCTGCTTACGGGGACATAATCAACAAAAATCGGAAATGGGGTTGCACACCGGGAATGGAGTTGCTGGTATGCATCATAATATATTCTATCCATTCATCCATCTATTTATCGTCTTATGGTGGAATAAAAGATATTTCGTGTTTTACAAAGTGTCCCTGTGTTATGATACGTGTGTTAGGGGTTTATCTAGCGGAGGTAATTTACAATGTCTTGTTATAAAGGAACATGAGAGGGCTTACAGAGTGAGGTTTGGTGCCAATACAGTTAATTAAAAACCCTAACTCTTACCTTAAACTCTGCAAAGGTGTTTTTGCCGCTGACCATTCCAAGATTGTACCCTACTATATTTTCTCTTCATGCATGTTCTGTGTCTGTTCGTTACTTCTTTTTTATCACAGCATTCGTTGTTGTTACTGTGTACACTCGTTCAGCCACTGTTTACCTGAATATAGTTTCACATACCAAAATTTCTGTTTGGCAGTGCGGCAGGAACCAGTCATGACTGTGATAGTGATTGTGCGTAAAACTCTAACCGTGGTTGTGATAGTGATACTGCGTTAGACGCTAGCCGTGATCATGATGGATTAGTGTAAATTCACCAAAAGTCTACACTTTTATACTGTTACTCAGAAACCTGCAAATATGTCCTTTGTTAATAAGTTAAGCTCTGAGAATAAAACGTTTAAGTGTTTCTATACTCATGCAGATCGTCTGTCGAATAAATTGTCAGAACTCAAAATACTTTTTAAGAATGACCCTGATATTACAGGAATAATTTTAGGTTTTCCAAAAAGAAAAGAAAGAAAAAAAGAAATTCGTGGAAGGATACAATTAATTTGTAAACCCCAAGTTTTGTGACAAATCAAAGGGTTATCTAACAGTTTGATCTGGGATGTTGCCAGACCTTGATCAGCCGAAACGCGCAAGGGTCGATTATAATCAGGTCTGGTAAAATCTATTAAAATGATGACAAATTACTCAATTGGATAAAATCATGTCTTCTCAGCTCTCGTCAACAGCGCGATAGTTAACGATTGCTCTTCAATGAGGGGGAAGCGTTACCAATGGCATTCCACAGGAGTCTGTGCTAGAACAAATATTTTGTTATGGATAATCATAAACGATAGTAAAAATTGCTTAGGCCTACAACAGGGAAATCTTTAATATCATAAATGACGAAATGGTGAAAATGACTATGAAACAGGTTTAAATCATCTTCGCCAATAGAGTGAAAATGTAATTTAAAATTTGATGTAGAGAAACGTTAAACCCTTCGTGTTTGAATTCGTAATCAGGAAATTGACTACAGACGCTTACAAGGTCATACCTAAAGATACAACTGTACGAGACTTTGAAGTGACTTTCAAAACACACTTAAAATTCAAGTAACATATTAATTGTAAGTGATTAAGAAAAAAGTTGATTAAATAAGGAATGCATTCCTTAATCTTTATAAGGCTGTATAAAACTCCTGTGAGGTCACAATTGGAGCACTGCATTATTGTATCGAGTCCTAGATTCAAAAAAGGTTTTGAAGCTATTGAAAGAGTTCAGAAAGAGTAACTACTGTAGCGTAACACAACACGACACAACACGAAACGAGTCTGTACATTTTTGATGTTTATTTGTACAATGGAATATTTCGTACATACTTTCATAATTTATTTCAGAACTTCTTAAGCCTTAACAAATGTCATATCTAAAGCCTAACTTAATATCCGCCAGACCCATTACTAGGTCTCGCCTGGTCTCTCTAGACCCTTCTCTCCAAGACCCTTCTCCACGAGATATCTAAAAACATCATTATATATAGTAAATTTCTAACCATCATACATATGTACTGTCTGACAATTTGACGTATAAAACGTGTGGGTTTGATATAATAAACAATTACAAACATGCATCATATATCAACTTGACAGGTGTGTAGCTGGTGTACTGTCTAACCTAACTGATTATTTTACACTCGTTACCCACCGAAAGAAAAAATTTGAATTACAAATTTAAATTTTTTTAGACTTGAAGTACTATCTCTCGCCTTACAGTATGACATGTAGAATGATATTTAATATGATCAAGAACATTAGAATACTATCTGAAGGAATGATATTAAAGAACAGTGTTAAAGAAAAAATCTTAAGTCATTTATACAATTAATGATAAACAAGAACAAAGGAGAATAGTATTTAAAACTAAACAATTTTCACATTTCATAAAAGTCTTTTTTATTTTATATCGGCCTTTGTAGTGGCACTTCTCCTTTCTTCCTCCAAGACTTTTTCTTTAACCCGTGTTACATCCATATTTCACAAAACCAATATCTGTAAAATAAAGCAAAACACAGGTGAGCATCTTTTAGAATATATGCTATATAAGAGTTAGGAAAAAGATAACAATTTCGTTTAATAACATTGCTAAATTGCCTGTAATTATTGTCGCGTGTAAAAATATTTATCATGATATTTAAATTTCACTTATTTATACAAAGATTTTATTCAGCATATTAATCTTACTTTCGAAATATTTTGATATTTGACAACAGATCTTAAATAAATAGTAAAATCGATATGTAATGACCAAAGTGTATGAATTATGTATTGATAAGTAGAAAGAGAGAGAAGATAATTAGTTTTTTAGTGTTCTGTAATTTCCCAACTGGACCATTTTCTTCGCCAAACTTCACAGGCTCACAGCTTGCAGTCCAATTTCGCCATTGTCGCTTGGTTTCATCATCTTTCTACACATTTGTCCTTTGGTTCCGACATTCTTATACAGCGTAACGCATCACCAACAATATCTGTAGCTAAGAATCTCCCGTCATAGGCCATAACGTTGTACCGCACTCTCCAAGTTTTTGATGTTCATCCATCTAATTTCATTTGCTAACTTCTGAAATTTTCTAGAGTTCTCCAAGTTATAATATTATTGTTTCATTAACGTTATGTCCAATATTTCAGATGACCCCGAAAATACACTTCATGTAATAATGTCGTAAAGCAGATAATTATGTTGTTTCCCATTTGTCATACATGACAGATAAAATCAAAACTGCATGTTTACAAATTGTCATAATACACAATGCAAATGTCATCATTTTGCTTTGACAGGTACTTCCCAATATGTAACCGTTACATGTAATGAGTCTCCCTTTGGCTATTATATAATGACAGTCCACAATATGACAAGACTTATAATGTTGACTTGAAATACACTTTTTCCCAGGTTAATTTGACAGTTTGTCAGTATTTTATTTCAGACAGTTCGTATTTCATTTCAGACAGTTCGTACTTTCGTTTCATAAGTGGTATCTGTACTTCGAATAAACCGTTATGTTACCGAGAACCTTACTTCTTTGTACTTTTTTTTTTGCAAGCTATGTCCTACGTTTTACAATATTCGAAAAATAAAGATATCAGCCAAAATATGTTTCTAACAAAAAGCAAAACATGTTCTCAACATAAAAATATACTTTTTTAAAAATGTATAAGATAGCTATAAAATTCTACAAAATAAAGCATTTAATCATTTCCAAATACAAACAGACATACATACAAAACCAACACCAATATATAAACAGAATAACTGATAATGATTTCTTCCATGATCTTTTACACAATGTAACCTTTCTTGATGATTCGACAGATATATTATGTCGTCCGCGAGAAAATATAAATTTTCCGACAGAATACCCTGCTTAAAACCCATGAAAGGTAACCTAAAAGTAACAGCACGTTCGACTGTTTTTGCAACTCTTTGACAAAAATACTACATCAGGTCTCATAAAACAAAAGCTATTGCGCTTAAAATATCCGGTACACACATGTACCTCATAATGCAATATATGCATCGATTTCACGCTATGATAGTAAGACTCCGATTAAATATTTCGGAAGACAGTATCTGTGTCTGTATAATAGTATACATCTTACAAAACAACTGGGATAACAACTTCCAGTCTCACAAACACAATATCAAGTAACACCTAGTATCTCACAATATATATAAATTCGACCTTACTGGAATCCACATGTTCCAGCGACAATATCAAGTCATTTTTACGTAATAAACATATTCTTGTGCCATATCAGGCTTCAAAATATTTCCAGCACAACAGACCAGACCAACCTTTTAATTTACTGAGACCCGAAGTAACCAAATGGTTAGAAAGATAACCATGTACACATTTATTCAGCAATGACAATTTAACCCAACAATGCATTATCATGTATAAAACATCTTAAACACGAATTCCACGTATTTAACTAGTTTTCAGCCGTTCCTTGTATTTTCACATATATTCGTGATGAAATATTACCCATAACCTCAACAGAAACTATTTACAACTCATTTTGCGCATATCTATGACTATAACACAAGTTTCATAGGACAATCTATTCTCCTTCATTTAAACAATTTGTCAATGCGGGAATGCTCAAAACTGTTTAAATGTGGCCATAAGGGAAACAAATATCATATGGAACAAGTAAAATAAACATAATATGACAAGAAAAATTTTCGAAAAACAAATATTTTCACATTTGTATTTCTTAATTCAGTCTCTTGAGTATTTTCCTCAATGCATTTTTTCTTACTTTTACGGTTTTTTTTCTATTTATTTTACTCTTTTTTTTTAAGAATTTTGTATATTATGAGTTAGGCTTTATCATTTTATAAATTTGAATTTCTTTTCATGTCTAACAATTGATCAAAATAAATTTACCTTGAAATTTTGTTCAAAAATAGAAACAAAAATTTAATAAAAGAAAAGACTAGCTTGCAAAATTGCACTAGAAGATAGGTAAAATGGCAACTCACAGTTTCTCTTCTTTCGTCTTGGCAGCGTGTCATCGTTGGCAGTAGTACTTCGCTTGGTAATGTCGCAACAACCCATCTTGAAATTCGACATCCTGTCTGCGGCTCCAAAAATTTAATAAGGTTGTGTAGCGTAACACAACACGACACAACACGAAACGAGTCTGTACATTTTTGATGTTTATTTGTACAATGGAATATTTCGTACATACTTTCATAATTTATTTCAGAACTTCTTAAGCCTTAACAAATGTCATATCTAAAGCCTAACTTAATATCCGCCAGACCCATTACTAGGTCTCGCCTGGTCTCTCTAGACCCTTCTCTCCAAGACCCTTCTCCACGAGATATCTAAAAACATCATTATATATAGTAAATTTCTAACCATCATACATATGTACTGTCTGACAATTTGACGTATAAAACGTGTGGGTTTGATATAATAAACAATTACAAACATGCATCATATATCAACTTGACAGGTGTGTAGCTGGTGTACTGTCTAACCTAACTGATTATTTTACACTACGTTGGTAAGAGAAATACGATTTTTGTCATACGAATACCATTTAAAAGACCTAAATTGCCTACATACATACATTATATATGATATTATATAGGACGTTAACAAGTATCTACGTAATAGGAAAACAGTGCCTATTCTTACGATATATATCGGCTTTTAAAAAACCAAGAAATATGTGTTTTAAAAATACTAACATCGGGAATATATGAAGATAATTCTGTACTCAAATGTAAATGTGGCAATCACGTTGTCTCTTTTTATATCATTAAAGAAATTGCCCGTTTTCAGTCTGCTACAAATAATTCAGATATTTCTACATCCATTTGTAATTTTAATTAAAGTTTAAGGTACTAGACTTTATATATGATGCAACTTTGTGGGTCATAAAATTACAATTTTTCGGCTCCATAAAAAATCGAGGCTGCACCTTTTTTTTTAACTTTAAAATACACAAAATTCAAAAACACAACATTTAATAAATATTTTTTGTTCACAAATTGATCTCTCTATTTATTACAGAAGGATTCGGACATCCTGTCCAAGTACTCGCCTGGTCAGATACGAGGTAATGTAAACATTTCTTTGCTTATACAGCCAAACCTGTATTAAGTAAGTAGCCAGTAAAGGTAGCGACACCATCCGGCTGCTTAAGACAGTTGGCTGCTTAAGACAGGTTGAAATTACGAGAACTCAATTTTGGAAGTTAGCTTACTGGCTGCTTAAGGAAAGTAGATGTGTAACTGCTTAATACAGATGACCTCTAAGGCAGGTTAAACTAGATTCACATTTCTCTATTTAGTCTAACCTGTTTAAAAAGGTGTTTCATGTTTTATTAGTTTTTTTGTTTTTTTGTTTTTTTGTTTATTTTTTTTTTCAGAAAATATGATCAATGTCAATTTTACTGCACATCAAGCAAAGTAGTAGGTTTTGCATTTTTACGTGTGGTAATTATTATCACTCCATTTATACGTTTTATACCACTTAAAGCTCAAACTAAGATCTACATTTTATTGTAGTCTAAAGTCATTATAACGGATGAATATATATTTATTTAAAAGATATATGTTTATTTATTTATGTCTCATTCATTTACAAACATATAAAATTACATACAGACTAAAACAATTGTAAATGACCGTTCTAAATAGAACTATAAGAGACAATATACATACTCACATTTAAAAACATACCATATAACTTATAAATTCATATTAACTTAATTAAGAATTAAAATATAAAATCATGTGTACTATATTCAATATCATTTATGAATAAAATTCCTCTGGTATGACACTAAATAAAAGTTGACAATGACCAAGTAACTACATGAATACATCTATGGATGTTGTATGACTACCCGAGTGCATGAATGTTGAGTAACTGACCGAGTGAGTACATGAATGTACGGATGTTGAGGTAAGTAGCCGAGTGGGTACATAAATACATATGAAGATGATGAGTAGATGACCAAATGAGTACATGAGTGTAAGGATGTTGAGTGAGTACATGAATGTACAAATGCTGAGTAACTAATCAAGTGAGTACATGAAAGTACACATGTTGAGTGAGTACATGAATGCACATATGCTGAGTAACTGACCAAGTGAGTACATAAATGTACGGATGTTTAGGTAGGTGACCGAGTGGGTACATGAGTACATGTACAGATATTGAGTAGGTGACCGAATGACTACACGAGTGTGTGGATGTTGAGTGAGTACGTAAATGCACTAATGTTGAGTACCTGACCAAGTAAGTACATGAATGTACAGATGCTGAATGAGTGCCAGAGTGGGTACATAAATATATGTACGGATGTTGAGTAAGTGTGTGTATGTGTGTGTGTATTCGGGTTAAACGTCTTTTTCAACAATTTTAAGTAACTAAAAGAGTACACGAGTGTACGGATGTTAAGTGACCAAGCGAGTACACGAGTGTACCGATGTAGAGTAAATAACCGAGTAAGTATATAATACCTGTATAAATGTTGAGTAAGTGACCGCCTGATTATATTTTATATTTATTCATTTCTATAGTATCATGTATGCAAATAACTTCTAATAGAATATAGCATTGTGCATATAACGGATGAATACAACAGATGAATAAAGTCACATTTTTCTTTCTCAAATCTTTGTGACTCCTTGTGCATAATAAACCGACAAGAATTTACCCTAGAAACTACTTTTCTTTCGTACTATTCCTCCCATCATCGAAAATTAACCCTTTTTATACAGACATTAAAACATTGAGATGCAAGCCCAAAGTTTGTATGCTACATCATTATAGCATAGGTAGCTCAGACACTATAGAGTTATAGTATGTGTGAGAGTGTGTTACCAGGATATATCAGAGCGAGGGGTACATCTCGGTATTTTTCTCTGTACATATCGTCGAGGCCAGTAGGCCGAGACAGATATGTGCAGAGAAAAATACCGAGATGTACCCCTAGCTCTGATATATCCTCGTAACACACGAGCATTACATATTATAACTGTTTTATCGCATAGTTTTATCATTAAAATTTATAATTATATTATTTTCACTTAAATTTGTTTATTATTATTTTTACTCTTTAGATTCCCTTTCTGCGCCTCGCTGACTGAAACACTAAAACTTCTGTTTTAGAAAATGTGTTCCCCAGATAAAAGTATCCAACAGATTTCTGCCTTGGTTTTAAATCTTTGCATTTCATTGGCCAAACATAATTATTGTAAAACTTGTTGTTTTGTTTGTAAACAAAAATCAAAGAAAAATAAACATTTGAGAAATCTCAAAATTTCATATGTTTCTGAATTTTTGAAATATTCTAGTTTATTTATTCTTTTACTTTATAAATGTAGGTGTTTGTGACAATTCTTTCTCTGTGAACTGTAAATTGGAGCTAAAATCATCTTTTCTTTGAAAGGAAAAAAATATACTCCCTCTATAGGACCTCGATAGAGAAAAAGTGTTGCGATATATATCGGAACAGTTTTACTGTGCTGATATATATCGCAACGGTTTTTTTCTAATGAAACTCTATAGAGATTTCTGTGTTGCAGTTTTGTAAAATATTAGCACAGATTTTGTAGTATTAATGTGTGTTACCATGTATAACATACTGTAAAGATCAATGTGCACTATGCGATAAACTTATTAGGATACATGTTGAATTACACAACATTCAGCAGAAAGTTGCAAGGATTTTCAGCTTGAAATTTTACTATAGCAGAAAATAATAAAATCATTTCTAAAATTGCAATATAGCTACATCGATTTACAGTAAGTAATACCTTGTGGCTTTAGTAAGTACAACTATAAGGTAGTAGACCGATGATAACATTTGACATTTATCCGTATGCTGTTTCGACATTCTCCGGTTGCTAGTCCGGCCTGTCTCGCGTGTAGAAATAACGATAGGATTTTTACTTTAAAACAACGAAAAAGTCCGAAACTTTCAAATAACACGGATTTTTACCTTGCTTTCTGTGCAGGCATGGCATGCTGGGAACCATCTGTTGCAATATAAAAATGTTTCTTTAAAGGGGGTTTATACTCTAAATAGCTAAAAATGCTATACTGTGCCCGAAAGGGCGGATGGACCCTAATTAAACTTAAAAAGAAGAAGTTGTCTTTAAATCAAATTATTTGAGTTTTGTACTTGATTGGTCGGTGGTATACCAGTATATGTACTACACGGTGTCGGTTGTGTTTAACAGTATGATAAACGGGCTGCTGACTGGCTTTTACAAAAAAATACTAACCTTGTGAATATGTTTTGTCATGTTTGAAGGATGCCAAAATAGCATACGAGAACACGTGTCTTTCGTATTTCTTAAAAGCTTGTTAATGAAATAGTTAGAAGATAAGTCAAACAAGAAATATCTTTAAAAATGATGGTCGGCGAATTGTAATAAGGAAAGAAGTTTATGAATTTTTCATCTAACATTTATCTTTCATCTAACATTTTTCAAATTGCAAAACTAAACACCGCACTTTCACAATTTAAATGGTTCTCTTTTAATTTTTCGCAAAGGTTTCGTAGGGTTGCAATTTTGTTTCGTTTATCCTTAGACGAATAATTACAGCAGTAGTTTGATGAAGATTCATGAAGCGGTTCATGAGAAGAGGTCATTAAACGTGTTTATATTTTTAGCTAAATTGGTCCCTATCCCCATTTGTAACAAAATAGCAGGAGACCTTACGATATTGTTACACATCGAGTTTGATAAAAATCCATTACATTTTAGTGATTAATGCGAAGAAAGGCATATCTACTTTTAGCTAAAGTGGTCCCTAATAGGGCCCAAGTTCCTATATAAATAAATTTGGAAGAGGACCATATAATGATGCTCCAGACCAAGTATGACAAAGATCCACCAAGCTGTTCATGAGACGCTGTATAAAGGCATTTCTAGTTTAAGCTCTAGCAGCCCCTAAAAGGGGTTAAATGTCCCAGCTGAACAAAGTTGGCTGCGGGCCTAATAAACATGCTACAAATCAAGTTTGATTAGAATACATGAGAAAAAATTAATTAAAGGATTTTTTTATTATTTATTTTTATTTATTTCTAAAATAGGCCAACTGATCCCGCTTTAACAAATGCATATTCGCTATTCATGAATCTTTGGACAATGACGTCACACCTATAAAAAAGTGAAGGTCAAGCAAAACATACAATTGTAATTATTTCAATATTTCTGTTTCATAAGCTAAGTTTGACCGTAGTCATATCACATAAATAAACTGTATGCAGCGTACCTTCCTTTCAGAGAAATGGGATTCAGTCATTATATAGCATATATATATAATAAAACAGATTTCAACTGAGTTCAATATTTGCATACCATACTAAAGAAAAATATTCATATATAATAAATCAGTTAAATAATTTATAACAAATGTATCAAAGCAGTCAAGTACTCATTTTAATATGCAATCTGAATAAGTCACAAAAGCAAGAAACCTTTTCATATACAGACGACAATTGTAACAAAGAAAATCTTTTAAAAAGCACTTCTCTACATAAAAGACTCTTATCACACCCTTATTCATGTGAACAGCGTCGTTTAGGATAAACGCTTTGTCTACATTTCACTCAGCGTAGCACAATCAACAGAGTGAAAGAAATTGACACTCTCGTCCAATCAGGCAGAGTGTTGCATAAATCTTCCATTTTGATAAATTATCTATAATGCGTTATCAAGTAGTTTGATTTGCAAACTGAAGTCACGTGGCATAGGTAACGAAAACGAATTTAGACGCCGTCGCCGAAAAAAGACGTATTTGGAACTTTAAACTTAATCGCGGGTTTGAACCCGTCAGTGGCGTGACTTTTCATCAGTATGAGACACGCGGTTTAGGGACCAGTCTCAGAATGTAACACAACCATTGGTTAATTTGAAAACAGTACTCAGAAACAACCAATCAGATCCGCTGAAAAATTTTGAGACTGGTTTATAATCTTGTGACCATGCAGTACTACTTTTTTCCGCAAGAAATTGATTTGAGAACGATTTATATAAGTTCAAAGTCTCTTCATAATTGGATTTAGAAACTTAACTTTAAGAATTCTCAATGCTGTAAAATAACACTAAAACACTTTACTATATATTTGACATTTGTAGATATCTCTTTGACATTTCATCTTTTTTTAGTTATGTTATGTTTGTGCACAACTTCAGTGAATTGTACTGTTTTAAGTAGGGATAAAAATTTATTTCAAATTAGTATACAAAGTATGTATTCTCTGACAGAACTGCGGGAAGCGTTCAAGTTGTTTGACAAAGATGGCGACGGATCTATTACCGCGGAGGAGCTTGGGACGGTCATGCGCAATCTTGGTCAATTTCCGTCCACCGACGAACTGTACATGATGTTGAAAGAGATCGACATAGACGGTAAGTTTGTCTCATCTCAAACGTTTGGCATACATGATATGAATCTTAGTGCTTTAAAATGTATTGTAGAAATGAGTGAACATCTTTTATTTAAAGCCTCCATTGTATATTTTTTGTGCTAGTTACTGGAAAAGCTATACTGATTTTGATTTGGGGGTTTTAAAGTTATATGTTAAGTCAGTAAGCTAATCAATATTTTAATCATATTTCCACCTAAACTTTTTATTCAGTTGTATATGATAGAATGTAAAAGGACAGCTACATTCAGAACACTTGTTAAATGAACTTTAGGTGAATGGTGAAATTGTCACGTGTTTCAGGAGATGGGACGTTCAGTTTCGAAGAGTTTGTTCAGGTCATGGCTAACATGGGTGGACTGAGTGAACAGTCAGAGGAAGACGAGGAAAAGGAACTCAGACAAGCTTTCACTGTAAGACACGAGATTACCGTGCTGTATACCTAAATAGACTGTTGTTTTTATCAGTTTATGAGCGGCAAGGAGTCATTAGACATACAGAGTTTATTAGGGCCATTGAAGTCAATAATACATCTTGAAAAACTTTAAAAAAACTATATCATGAAATCCTTAATTCGTATTACATATATACTACTTGCTTAGAATGTATCTAAAACTTGATTAGTTCTTTGAGCTGATCCTTCATGCCAGTTACTACTATCATGGAAAATCTCTTCCAATCTTGATACGCATATCGTGTAATTCCGTTTACAATACTAACGTGTTGTGTTGTAATTCGTGATGCTCATGTCCGCACGCCGCGTCCGTTCAAACACTTTTTTGTGATGTTTTGATATTTTTCAGGTTTTTGACAAGACCGGCTGCGGTTACATTTGTGCGTCCGACATCCGGGCAATACTGCAGTGCCTGGGGGAAGATTTGACCGAGGAAGAAAGTAAGAGACACCGAATATTTCGTCTTTCACTCTCTTATTTTTAAAGTCTTTAATTTCTAATTGTGAATATAAGGGGTATTGTACCACATCAATATACTTCAGACAGGCGTATACTCTCCTTTTTGTCATTAAAAGTCAAACTGGCTAATAGAATACTAGTACTAGAATAATAGTAATTCATTGTCTTATAAAAACAAATAAAATCTAAAACAACCAATTTTCACTTATTACAGATAAAATTTAGGGTAACTCCGCTATGTGAAATATTTTTAGCATACAGAGTGAAAAAAAGAGTCTTTCCACCCTGTGCGTCATAAAAATGATCATAATAATGCGCCAAATTCATTTCACCGCTTGTTCGTAAAATACGAATTAGCCCCGCTGAAAAAAAATACCATGTATAGAATTTCTTGAAATTCTGGTATAATTTCTCCACAATATATTCATGTCTTGGCAAAGGCTGTCGATAAAAAGCAATTAGTGTTTTGTTAACATATCGATCCCCAGCTGTTTCAAGCTCCTGAAATTACTGTAAATTTGCATTTCTACAGACGTTTGCTGGAAACAGTTGAACAATAAAATTGATTCAAATTTATAAAACTAGCCTGTATGATATGTCTGGAATCGAAGATTTAGAAAAGTGTCGAGAAAAGAGAATTGATATAAAAACTACAGTAAAATCTCTTTTAAAAGAGCACTCTTGGGAAATGGAAAACAACTGTCCTTGTTGACAGGTGGTCACTCAACACAGGTATATCCGCACTATTTATGGTTATTAAACGGGAAGTCAGCGGCAAAGTGGTTAACAGGTTGGACAACAAGGCCAAAGTAAAACTCTTTAAACCAATGCTATACGTACATTCAGATGTTCAATACCCAGATCAATACACTGCAGACAAATATAAATAAGAGCCTACTGTTTTATCCATCTCTGTAGTAATAGGAATTTTCAAAAAATTTCCAATGTCTTCATTAGCTTTGAATTTATCGTCAAATTAGATTTTGGTAGTAAATTTCAACAATTTTTGACAACAATGGATCGTTATAATCGTTTTCAGATATCTTAGTAGGCATATAGCAACATTTCCATGCAAATATTTTGCAAAAGTTCTGAGAACTTTTCATGATGATTGCAATTATGGTTTTGTCCAATGTTTACAACGAGAACAATCAGTTTTAACCAAAAATTCGCAAAAAAAAAAAATAAACTGACGGATTAGATGATATAAACAATATGTGCAAGACTATAATTCCATTTCAGTTGACGAAATGATTGCGGAAGTTGATATAGACGGTGATGGAAGGATTGATTATGACGGTAATGATAGTCATGATATTTTATCATATTTAACGGAACACTTTTTTGTTCATATTCTACCGTCGGCCACCGCCTATTTATCAAAGTGCAATAGTAGGATGGTAGGATTGGCGATGGTGGGATAGTAGGATGATAGGATTGGTGATGGTAGGATAGTAAACTGATATGATAGCGATGGTAGGATAGTAGTATGGTAGGCTTGGCGACGTGAGGATAGTAGGATGATAGGATTGGTGATGGTAGGATAGTAAACTGATTTGATAGCGATGGTAGGATAGTAGTATGGTAGATTTGGCGACGGTAGGATAGTAGGATAATAGGATTGGTGATGGTAGAATAGTAAACTGATATGATAGCGATGGTAGGATAGTGGATGGTAAGATTGGCGATGGTAGGATAGTAGTATGGTAGGATTGGCGGCGGTAGGATAGTAGGATGGTAGAATTGGTGATGGTAGGATAGTAGGATGATAGGATAGCGGCGGTAGGATAGTGGATAGTAGAATTGGTGATGGTAGGATAGTAGGATGATAGGATAGCGATGGTAGGATAGTGGATAGTAGAATTGGTGATGGTAGGATAGTAGGATGATGGGATAGTGGTGATATATTGACGATAGTTGCCATCCTACTATTCTACTATCGCTATCATCCTACCATCCCATTATCCTGCTATCGTATTATCGCGTTTTGATAATTAAGCGATGAGCGATGGAAGGATCTGAACGTAGTTTATCGAGTTATTACTTTAAACCATTTCGTCTGTTAGTTCACAAATATATATGAACTGAAACTCTGAGACAGTCTTGAAAATTAAATCCTAAAGTAATAAAAAGAAAACTATTTGCCAGGAAAGAGTAATTGCGCCTGAAAAAAATAGCCAAGATTCCATCAGTAAAGGCTGAATTACATATATAGGTTTACAAGTCTAACATGTATATGGGCTGTTGGAACTCTATGTTGTATGTTATCCAAGACAGCATATGTTATAAAGACACGAAGCTTTTACAGTTGTGTATGTGCCGATTTGTCATTGAATTCAATCAGTAAGAGCAGAGTCATTGATCTTGCAGTAGACAAAATGGCACGTATTGTTTTCTAATGAAATAATTGTCATATTTTAACATCAGCTAAGTACTCCATGAATTTGTATTTGTGTGTTTCAGTCATTTCTGTCGATAATATTTTTTCCTGTAAATGCAATAAGGCTGAGCACTTGAAAAATAGCTAAATCACAGATGACCTTTATTTATGCATACCGTAAGCAAGACAATTAATTTCAACATCTGAGTTTAAGAACAAACGTAATATTAGCAGATTTATAAAAATTGTAGATTTTTACGGACAGTCTGTACGTATACCACATTCGTAGACCAGTTTATGTTATACAGTGCTATAATTCTTGGAAACTACAGTTAGAGTAGTTAAAATAACAATAAAACATACGAAATATATCGCGATTACTCCATGGAATATCATTATGCGTGCATCCGTCTCTCAAAATGTCAAAATTAAGAAAAAAAAGAATTTGGCTCGCTCGCTCCATCTTTTCCTTTGAAAATTTTCCAGAGAACTACTGATCACTTTTAAATGACCTAACAAAGTGCGGCGGTAAAAATTAAAAACATGAGCCCATCATTTTCTCCGAGAATCAATCAACGTGACTTTGTAATATTAAGGCTTAACCTCGATTTTGAATAAAAAATTTGCCTTGTCCTATATGTGCCGCTGAGTGATAATTATTGATCTCGATTCTATATTTTCAAATAGTTGTGATCTTTGATTACAAATCACATGCAGTTAGCTGCGAATGCAATGTTGTTTCACCGGCCAGATTGGTACGCCCAATTTATTGCCGTTGAAACAGTGTCTTTGATTTGGTACTCATAGTGGGACAAGACAAAATGCATTAAAATGTTCCAGTTTGTTTTGCTTCTGTTTGAGAGCTCGCCGTTCATACAGGTAATGTAGCGCCATAGTCCAAACCTGAAAAGTGATAAAAAGTGCTGTTTTGGTGGTCATCTTTGATGCCATCTTTAATTTCTAAAATCATACTGTGATACGTCAACTCCATCTAACGTTTCCTAACACTTCAGACATCTGTCTAAACATTTATATAAAGATTAATTAGTAAGTAGATTTTATTTTTGCACACGGTGCTTATGGACTGGTGAGCAACTTTCAGTGTAATACATTTCAGAGTTCATAGCCTGTGTTTGTTCAGACACCAGTGCGGACAAGGAAGAGGGGAAGGTAGAGTCACCACGGCCAAGCCCCAAAGTTAGTCAGTCAGAACCGGACAACCCCCGGGCGCAGTCCCAGGGCGTGGTCGAAAGGAACGCCGATCCTAGTACATCAAAGGTGCAGGACGGGCCAGAGTAGACCAGCGAAAAAAGTGGAAAAATACTTCTATCCAAAGTTTTGTCTTCTTGTGACATTCTCACCTTATTTGCAAGCTATGTTGCAAACTACCTTCTACGATCTGCGAGTCCTGTGTTAAATGTACAAAACAGTAATTTTCAGTGTGAAATTAAGTTTGTTTTGATAATTTATTTTGTGATGGCGTTCTGATGTTTTTATAAACACTGTAATACAGCCAAACCCGTGTATAGCAAACCCATCTTGGGAGAGAGAAGTGTGGTCGTTGTATGGAGGTTATTGATTTAGAGAGCTTAATATACAAGAATGCCATATAATGGGAAAGAAAATTTCTGACTTTTTATGAGTTATATGAAGATGTTGTTAATATTATGACAGAGTATATATTTAGGAATTAATCATTTTCTAAAATTATCGCTTACAACATTTATAAGTTCCAAATAACAAATCACATAAAATATTGGAATGTGAGAAACATATGCACACGAAAGTGCTGCAAAAGTAAGAGTAACCTAAATCTGTTATCGTGTAATTTGTTTCTTTTCTGCTCTATACATTATAAAAATAAAACGAATATAAAAAAATACGTTTTAATTATGAAACCAGCATCCATACATGAATCTTATTCATGCTATATGTTTCTGCTAAAAACTGCTTCCTAGCAAAGAGAGAGTTTGACGAAATATGACCATATTACGAACATGGATATTTTATTTGAACATGTTATCTATCGTGACTGCTTTCATCAATTTAATATTGACTTTTTTATCATATTGGTCCTAGAACTGGAAATTTCTGATATGGTACTAGTTCGTTCTTCCCAGCGGAAAGAGGGTTTCGCGTATACATCGGTACTATACCGGGCACGTTAAATAAGACAGACATGCGAGCATCTAAAAGTTGTCACTCTGTGTCTGTACTGATAAGGATGACATTGACACCCTGAGTATTTTTGCATTTGTGGTGAATTGGGGGCTTTCTTTCGGGTTTTTTCGCCCTGTGTCTGTACTGATTAAGGATGACATTGACACCCTGTGTAATCTGGTATGATACAATAGGGTAATTATAATTGTAACTCGATCTGGATGCTGTGTTCGGCTCAAGTGGATTTTGCCAGATCGGATCTCCCGAGGCGCGCAATTCATTGGGCTGTCCATGTAGATCAATATAAATGTGTGTGCAGCACACACTAAAACAAGTGAATGAAGTATTGCCTTGCAATACAAAGATGGCAATACAAAGCCCCTACTGGACGACACCTAATTTTCTCTACTGCATTATAACATATTGATTTGATATCTGTCAATGATGTATAAACAATATTTTACTATATATACAATATGTTATGACAAAACACTTGGATTAAAATGTGCATCTATAAAAATCTACAGTTTTCATAGGATTATTTTTAGCCGATTATAAAAAAAGTTATCATATAAATTATTTATAGTAAAATTAATCCAAAAAAATCTATATAATGTAAGTCCACAAGAAACTCTTTACCAGGTAGAGATAGGTCAAAATACACTCAAAATTGGATGTAACATGCATGTTGTACCACAGAAAAGTGGTCTCGATTTTCCATACGGCCTAATAGAAATGTTACGTATAATATATTTATAGTAAAAACAAAAGTCCCCGAAACTGGTTTTCAGCCAGTAGGTGACTAATAATCTGACTCATAACAAATTTCAATACTTAAAGGCAATGTTGGCAGACTGCCATAATAGCAAATTTAAGAATATGAATGACACGACATTGAATAACAATAGCAATAAATATGTCGGTCAAAAGCTATACATAGCTTACATGTATGTTTATAATGTTATATTATCTACCGACAATGAATATAATATTATATTGAATTGACTTGACTTGACTTGACTTTTCACCATTTCATACCTGGATTTCAAAAATTTCCAAGAAGAGGCGGGAGGGAAGACCCCCATGTCCCCATTAACACGGGCAGAGCCCCCCCCCCCCTCCCACCGCCCCATACTTAGCCGCTGCCGTTTCCCCATCCCCCTCCGGGCCTGGGCAACTGTTAAGATTCCTAATTATCTACCTTCCGTTAACAGCTAATATTAGATAGTGTTCGTGCATGTCAGCTACCACTTTGAGAACGCACACTAAAATGGAGAGGTAAGCATTTACAGAAATTTTAATTGATTTAGCAGATTTAGAGTAAGGAAGCTTTATCAATTAATTCATTCTATCCTTGTTGAGAAATAACATTTATGATTGAATACTGTACCGTACATTCTATACAATGTACTACACTAAAAATACATGTCACCCTACTTCCGTTTTTAATAGAATAGAATATTAATTTATCATGATGTACTGTACTCATACACAATTATATGCGTAATGAAAATCGACATACAATCAAAACAGACTAAGATTTAAACTTTTCCTTTAATGTTTAGAGAAATTCATCGAAAACGGAAGTTGGATAACAGGAAGTAATATATCTGCAAAATGAGTCATCAAGAAGAGTTAGAGAAAAAGAAATATAGAAACTGGGTGAGAGGTGGACTGGCGTATAAATATCTTAAAGAAGGTATCAAAGGTTTTGCTGATAATGTGGTTCAAGAAGAACGTAGGAGAATTAATCAGGATGTCATATCCAGACGTAGCTGTAATCAGTGCAGCATTAGAAACCTGCGACCATTGCATACTTGTAAAAAGGACCATGCCGGCAAAAACAAATGTCCATGGGGCCAGAACAGCTGTAACTGTCTGTATACAAAGAAAAAACAATGTCCTAATAAAGTATGCGACGCTATTATGGAAGAAATTCTGAAAAATCACGGATCGACGCCGCCTTCACCAAACTGGAAAAATACAGATATACAGAAATGGTGTTCGGATCCATGGGAGATTGCAAACTGTTTCATCAATGCGCCAGGATATTCTGACAAGTCTAGGGCAGATGATATTGACATTTCAGGGCTACTTCATGTTTTATCAACAATATCAGTCACAAAACACATTTGTCCGACAATATAAACAGTGGCGATATATTTCAGAAGGTTCGTAACGTGAACTCGTTTTCATTTTAATTTATACTTTGGTGAATGAGGGCTATTGTAAATTTCAAAGCTATGATTATAGTTTATTGCGTTTCCCAGTGCATGATTTTGACCATGCCATTGTTGTCAAATCTTAGATATGACTAATTTGAAAGCTTAATGACTTTAGTGTCACAGCCTGGTAGTAACTTTAGTTTCACAGCCTAGTCATGACTTCAATTACTTGCTAAGTTTAATCTTGATTTTAATGTTACAGTCACATGATAACTAGTTTCACAGTCTGATTTTGAGCATAGTATCACCTCCTGAACATGATGAATTCCATCGCCTTATCAAGATTTTAGTTTCACTTCCTGGTTTTAGTGACATAATCCTGATCATGACTAGATTTACAGCCTTGTAATGACTATGTATCACATCCTGATAGAGACTTTAGTGTAACAGCTTGATTAAGGGTCTAAGCCCGTTCATAACCTAAATGCTTTAAGTGTCAAAACCTGATCAAGACGTCCATTTTACAGCCCGGTCCTGTCGTTCGTGTTCCAGCCTGATCATGAGTTTTGACTGCGTTTCTATTGGGCGCCGTTTTACTATTTTCTAGGCATTTTTATATCAAGAAATGATTTCTTGATATCAAAAAATCGATTTCTTGATATCAATAATTCCATTTCTTGATATAAAAAAAAATCAGATTGATATCAAGAATTCATTTTCTGATATCTAGAAATCGATTTTCTGATATGAAAAATTCGATTTTTTTAAAATCAGGAATTCATTTTTTGATATCAATAAATGCTGACCATTTTTATATCAAAAATAGAATTTTTGTTACCAGGAAATGATTTTTTGATATGAAAAATCGTGTTATTTCTTGATATCAAGAAATCAAATTCTTGATATCAATGAATGATTTTTTATATCAAAAATCGACTTCTTGATATCAAGAAATCATTTTTTTATATCAGAAAAATCAAGCCTATTTTTTGATATAAAAAATTCGGCACTTCCCGATCTAAATATAGATTGCTTGAACAGGATCATATAGAATTGTATAATCCCCGCTCTGGAACGCCTAGACTGTCTTGACATGATGAATATTACTTCATCATGTGCATTGCCCAGTATATTCGGTACAAGTTATAATCTTTCTTGTAGATAAAACAGTTTGTTATGTACATTTACTAGTTTGTCCTGTACGTTTCTTAGTTTATGTTGTGCATTCATTAGCTTGTGCTGTCCAACAGATAGTTCGTCATGTGCTTTTCTTAATATGTTCGGTACTAATTATAATTTGTTGTGTATATAAAACAGTTTGTCATGTACATTAACTAGTTTGTCCGGTACATTCCTTAGTGTGTGTTGTGCAAACTAGTAAGTGTACATAACAAACAGTTTTGTCTACAAGACAAATTATAATTTCTACCAAATATATTAAAGAATGCACACGACGATCTATAAATTGTACAGCACAAACTAGTAAATGCACTACATAAACTAAGAAATGTACCGGACAAACTGGTAAATGTACATAACAAACTGCTTTATCTACAAGAAAGATTATGACTTGCACCGAATATATTCGAAAAAGCACATAACAAACTGACAATCGTTATGTCAAGTCTAGGCGATATCCAGAAAATAGTCCGTATTTCTACATATCAAGAAATGTTTTCTTGATATCAAGAATTCGATTTCATGATATCAAAAAACATAACTAATTTTTTGATATCAAGAAATCTAATTCCTGATATCAAGAAATCGATTTTTGATATCAAAGCTTAATTTCCTTATATAAATATTCGATTTTTTTATATAAAGATAGACAGCTTTTCTTGATATCAAAAAATGAATTCCTGATATAAAAAAATGGTTTTTGATATCAAGAAATTTATTTTTTGATATCAAGAAATCGAATTTTTGATATCAAGAAATCGAATTTTTGATATCAAGAAATCATTTCTTGATATCAAAAAATGCCTAGAGAATAGTTAAACGGTGTCCCATACATTTCAGGATTGTGCCTATTCCTTTCGAACTATAAAGTACATAAATATGCCTTTTAAATCGTTAGCAAATTAGCTTAATTTCCAGTACAGTCCGTTTTGTTATATAGCGTTAGTAACAAGACCATACCGACGTTATTTTTTCTTCAGACACTACAAAGAAGAAATGAATTATTCCATTCACCGACCATGGAAATGGAAGACTCCAAGCTGGATGAATGTATAGATGAAATCATAACAATTCTTGAGGACCAAAAAGAATTGAAAGCAATGCATGATGCTCAAGAAGCAGTCTTCAAACTTAAACAGGGTATGTCGTTATATATGTCAAGTTGAAACTATATATAATAGATTCTTACATGGCTAAATATAACTGTAAAGTATGTTGCTCAGAGTGCCAGTCGAGCCTTGGATTTGTTGATTGCCAAATGTAAATCTATTGGAGGTCTTCCATATCATGTGTACACCAAACTTTATGACACAGTTGTATGGCCTGTTATTAGCTATAGTGCACCGCTATGGGGATATCGATCTTACTCTTGCATCGATGCTGTTCATCACCGGGCTGTTCGTTTCTTCCTTGGTGTTGGAAAATATTCACCGAATGATGGAATTTCTGGTGAAATGGCCTGGAAGCCGCCATTAGTCCGACAATGGAAAAGTGTCTCCCTATACTGGTCTAAGTTAGCATGTATGGAGGGGTCGAGGTTCAACAAAAGGGTGGCACTTTGGTCATACGGCAAATCTGGTCGTTCATGTAAAAATTGGATATACAATGTAACTTCTTATTTTAAAGAAAATGATATGAATATGTATTGCTCTTTAGAAAATAGTGCTAGTATACCTCGTTCATTCGCCCTTATGGTTGAAGCGACATATGAATGTTATATGAATAGCTGGTTAAACAGAATTAATAATGTTATCGGTCCATCAGGTCGAGGACGCAATAAACTTAGACTGTATAAATTGTTAAAGTCTAACTACAGTGTAGAAGAATATTGTACTCTTACAATGCTTTTGTCACACCGCTCTGCTTTCAGTAAATTTAGACAGGGTGTTGCACCCATTCTTATTGTAACTGAACGATATGAGGGGCTAAGGGAGGAAAATAGAACATGTCCATTCTGTCAAAGTAATACTGTTGAAAATGAGTTTCATGTCATCCTTGAATGTCATGTTTACAGTGATTTGAGAGATATATTGTTCTCAAAAGCAACAGAGTGTAATTCTGAGTTTCCAAACTTATCGAAAACCTATCAGTTTATATTGTTGTTTTCCCATAAAGACTTGATTAGACATAATGCCAAAACCTGTTTTTCAATTTTACGAGAGTGATATTCGATTGCAAAATAATATTAAAAAAGTAATAAAAAGTAAAAAAAAAAAGGGTTGATAATAATATTCATGATAATAATGTAAGTAGAGTTTCCATTTTATGGCCCCATACAACACTTAAGGTTTTCCATGTCTATTCCACTAAAAGACTTGGGAATGAAGTTGCCCACCTATTTTGCACCATACAATGCTAAAATTGTTCATTTAATCTGTTATACCTAGCCTGACACCTGGCAGGTGCGAGAAAAAAACATTGATGTAGACTTTCTTCATTGTGTGACAAAAGACATATTAATATAGTAATAATAGTTATAATTAATAATGCTGATGATGTCAATAAAAATTATAATAATAATAATAATAATGAAAGTAGAGTTTTCCAGTTGTTCATCCAATCTGTTCTACCTAGCCTGACACTGAGCAGGAGCCAAAAGAACAGTGATGTAGACTTTCTGTATTCTGTGTGGCAAAAGACATATTAATAAAGTAATAATAGTAATAATAAATGATGATGATGATGACGATGATGATAATAATGATAATAATGTTAGTAGAATTTTCCATTTTCTGGCCCCATACAACACTTAAGGTTTTCCATGTCTATTGCACTAAAATACTTGGAAATGAAGTTGCCCCCTTTTTCGCACCATACAATGCTAAAGTTGTTCATTTATTCTGTCATACATAGCCTGACACTGGGCGGTGCCAAAAACAGTGATGTAGATTTCCTGCATTGTGTGTGGCAAAAGACATAATAATGGAGTAATAATAGTAATAATCAATGATGCTGATGATGATGATGGTGACAATAAAAATAAAAATAAAAATAATAATAATAATGGTAATGTAAGTAGAGTTTTCCAGTTGTTCATCCAATCTGTTCTACCTAGCCTGACACTGAACAGGATCCAAAATAACAGTGATGTAGACTTTCTGTATCGTGTGTGGCAAAAGACATATTAATAAAGTAATAATAGTAATAATAAATGATGATGATGATGATGATGATGATAATGATAACAATAATAATGATAATAATGTAAGTAGAGTTTTCCATTTTCTGGCCCCATACAATACTTAAGGTTTTCCATGTCTATTGCACTAAAATACTTGGGAATGAAGTTGCCCCCCTTTTTAGCACCATACAATGCTAAAGTTGTTCATTTGGCTCTGAGGAGGTGCCACAAAAACAATGATGTAGGATTTCTGCATTGTGTGTGGCAAAAGACATATTAATGTAGTAATAATAGTAATAATCAATCATGCTGATGATGATGATGATGATGATGTCAATAAAATAATAATAATAATGATAATGTAAATAGAGTTTTCCAGTTGTTCATCCAATTTGTTCTACCTAGCCTGACACTGAGCAGGAGCCAAAAATAACAGGTGATGTAGACTCTCTGTATTGTGTGTGGCAAAAGACATAATAATAAAGTAATAATAGTAATAATAAATGATGATGATGATGATGATGATAATAATAACAATAATAATGATAATAATGTAAGTAGAGTTTTCCTTTTTCTGGCCCCATACAACACTTAAGGCTTTCCATGTCTATTGCAGTAAAATACTTGGGTATAAAGTTGCCCCCTTTTTTGCACCATACAATGCTAAAGTTGTTCATATAATCTGTTATACCTAGCCTGACACTATGCAGGTGCCAAAAAAAACACAGTGATGTAAACTTGCTGCTTTGTCACAAAAGACGTATTAATATAATAAAAATAGTAATAATCATTACTAATTAGTAAAAATAAATGATGATAATAATAATAATAACGATAAATAATGTAAGTAGAGTTTTGCATTTTCTGGCCCCATACAACACTTAAGGTTTTCCATGTCTATTGCACTAAAATTTTTGGGAATGAAGTTGTCCCCCTTTTTTGCACTATACAATGCTAAAGTTGTTCATTTAATCTGTTATACCTAGCCTGACACTGAACAGTTGCCAAAAAAAACAGTGATGTAGACTTTCTGCATTGTGTGTGGCAAAAGACATATTAATATAGTAATAATAGTAATAATCAATGATGCTGCTGCTGCTGATGATGATGATGGCAATAAAAATAATAATAATAATAATGATAATGTAAGTAGAGTTTTCCGGTTGTTCATCCAATCTGTTCTACCTAGCCTGACACTGAGCAGGAGTCAAAATAACAGTCATGTAGACTTTCTGTATTGTGTGTGACAAAAGACATATTAATAAAGTTATAATAGTAATAATAAATGATGATGATGATAATAATAATGATAATAATGTAAGTAGTGATTTCCAATTCTGCCCCCATACAACACTTAAGGTAATCCATGTATATTGCACCGAAATACTTGGGAATGAAGTTGCCCCACTTTTTGTGTCCCCCATGAGTGGTGGGGGCATATAGATTTGGTCTTGTCCGTGCATCCGTGCATCCGTCCGTGCATCCGTCCGTCAGAAGTTCGTGACGCGCCTAGCTCAAAAAGTATTTGATACAAATTGATGAAACCTTGCATGTGTGTTTATCATGATATGAACTTGCGCACCTCCTATTTTTCGTCGGGGTCCTCCCCTATTTTCAGAGTTATGGCCCCTGAAATATTCAAAAATGCACATTTTCGCCTCGTGACATGCCTAGCTCAAAAAGTATCCGATATAAATTGATGAGTTCTTGCATGAGTCTTCATCATGATATGACCTTGCGCACCTCCTATTTGTCATCTGGCTCCGCCCTCTATTTTTAGAGTTATGGTCCCTGAAATAATCAAAAATGCACATTTTCACCTTGTGACAAGCCTAGCTCAAAAGTATTTGATATAGATACAAGAAACCTTGCATGAGTCTTGATTATGATATGAACTTGCACACCTCCTATTTTTTATCTGGCTTTGCCCCCTATTTTCAGAGTTATGGCCCCTGAAATAGTAAAAAATGCGCATTTTTACTTTTGACACGCCTAGCTCAACAAGCGTTTGATATAGATTCATGAAGCCTTACATGAATCTTAATCATGATATGAACTTGCGCACCTCCTATTTGTCATTTGGGTCGGCCCCCTATTTTCAGAGTTATGACCCCTGAAATAGTCAAAAAAGCACATTTTTACCTTGTGATTTGCCTAGCTCAAAAAGTATTTGATATAGATTCATGAAAAGCTTGCATGAGTCTTAATCATGATATGAACTTGCGCACCTGCTATTTTTCATTGGGTCCGCCCACTATTTTTAGAGCTATGGTCCCTGAAATAGTCAAAAATACACATTTCTCCTTGTGATGCACCTAGCTCAAAAAGTGTTTAATATAAATGGTTGAAAACTTGCTTAAGTCTTTATCATGATATAGACTTGCACACCTCTAATTTTTTGGCTGGCTCCATCCCCTATTTTTAAAGTTATGGCCCCTGAAATAGTAAAAATTATGCACTTTGCACCTAATTATGTGCCTAAATAAAAAAGTATTAGAGGTAAATTCAGGAAACCTTGCTGGAGTCTATCGTGATGTGAACTTGCACACTTGGCATTCCTCTTGAGAATCTTAGCTCTTATTACAGAGTTATTGCCCGTGAAATTTCCAAAATAGTGGATGTTTTGTTTGTGATGCTCATAGCTCAAAAAGTAAAGGGCCTAGAATAATGAATCATTTTCATAAAGTGATTGTTGAGGCTATACCCCATTAAAACTGCAAACATTTGAATTATTGGCCTTCATTTATGACAAATGTACCAGTGGGGGGCACACACTGTGTCCTACAGACACATTCTAGTTTGCACCATACAATGCTAAAGTTGTTCATTTAATCTGTTCTACCTAGCCTGACACTGGGCAGGTGCCAAAAACAGTGATGTAACCTTCTGTATCACGCCATGTACCCGGATAATCCTAACTCTGTTCAGCGACCCTAACTCAGTGCCAACATGGCTGACAGAAAGATGATGTATGTAGTTAATTTCCTTGTCTTTTTTCGTGTTTTTATGTGAGTATGCAATGTTAGCGTAAAACTTTTGATAGTCATAATATCCTGTATTGATAACATGTTTTGTGTACTAATATTTCAATCGAAATGTCACATTATGTGACTGGAATTCATTAAATGTACTCAAAAATGTCTTCAAAATGAACATGTTTTATGTTTCTAACTGTTTTAAAGTACCAGAAATTGCAGTAAGACCTTACTTATTAAATGTATTAGTTCCATAAATATCTCTTTGACAATGTTTAACAGTATCAAAGTTTGAAATCGATTTTTATAGCTTAAAAATTGTATTGATTATGAGGTGGGTTTAAATTTGCGGATAATTCCTAACTGGTATAGGAAACAGTGCTGGATAAATACGAACTTAGAATGGATAAACACCTAACCAAACGAAAACTGCTGTTCGTCTGTGCTTTTTTATGGACTGCTGATGCTCAAAGTTCTTTGATCTACCCGGCCCTTCAGGGATGTGGGATTCCTATGTCCAACTTATCCGACTCGTGATTTTTTGCCGGCGGACAAGTGCATTTTTCATTCTGTGTGTCCGCGGACAAGCATACTTTTTCAGGTATAAAATGAGAAACAAAAAATCATTTAGATTGTGTCTTGCTTCAAGTGTATGGAGGTGATAAAGATAATGGGTTCTTTGACTAGGTCTCGCGCACACTGTAACTCGGTGACTATGATAAAATATCAGAGAAGATTTAGATACAAGAAGATTTATTTAACGTCGGAAAGGTATAAACATATAACACTAGCTTAAACCTATTTTCCGATAAACACATGTAAATAAGCTCAACATAAGTAAAACAGCTGTAATAAAATGCAAATATGTTTAAGCACATTAAAGCAAATAAAGCATCTGGCTCTAAGTAGATAAGAAACAAATCACAAATTATCACATACATGTTACAGCGCATTAAAACAAAATAGCACATATGTACTAGCAAATAAAACGAAAAAGTAATTTACCACATGCAGATTTAGCACATTGAAAGCAACATAAAAAATAACTGACACTACACAAAAAATAAGAAGAGTCACATTTTACAACATGCATTAAAAAAAACATAAAAGAGAACATAATAACATGCTAAAGGAACATAAGAACTACTTAAAATAACTGAAGAAAAATATTTGCATCATCAGCATATAGCATTCTGTAACTAAAACTAAAACAAAGGAAAACAAGGGTTACACACAGAGAACTAAAAGGACATTTAAAGACATCAGAACGTAAACAACTTATAAAAAGTATTATGACAAGTTTGTGAGTCGAATTCCAACTGCTGAGACAATAAGTCACTGTCAAAGGAAATATTTGACCCAGTAGTCAGCCAAATTAAAATCAAAAGCACACAGAGATCGCAAGTATGACTAAACAAGTCGGAACGTCTTAACGTCTTTCTCAGAATTCATCTGGCTTTGCACCATTGCGTGGGCAGTGTTTCGGGCATGACCTCAAAAGATCCCGAATACTGCTTACGCGATTTCAGACTTTTATAAACGTTAAAAGGCAAATATTTCAACAGCTTATATTTTACCACAGTTACTGTGATATGCTTTTCATTGTCCTAAATAAAGAACTCGATCTCCAGTCTATTTGCGCTTTCATGAATGTTTAATATTACAAATCAGAGCAAGTGAAATTTGACTATGGACAAGTGGATTTTAAGTGTCCGTGGACAAGTGAAAAATGTAAGAATACCCACACCCCTGTCCCGTTAGTCCATGCATCACTCCCCAACCCACCACACCACACACACACACACACACACACACACACACACACGCACACGCACACGCACTTTTCTTCCCTATTTACCGTCTGAAAAATATCATATTTAATAATTAATCATAAATCTAATCCCATTTAAACAATATCAAAAATGTTCCATTAGCACCTCTATAAAAATCTCTTACACTAAACGATATACAAGATTTGAAACAACACAATTCTTCTGAAACAGTGTGCGTGTGTGCGTGTGCGTGTGTGTGCGTGTGTGTGTGTGTGTGTGTGTGTGAGAGAGAGGGAGAGAGGGTTGGAGACTACAGAACTTCGAACATCGGTGGTATAAAATAATTTCTTATGTAAATATAATAATTTTGACTTTTATACTGAGTTATTTTTTAGGGTGTATCCAGATTTTTCCGAACATTGCTATTTGCATAATATTAAAATTATGAAAAAATATTTGACTGTATCGGGCATACATATAACATCTTAAAATTAATGACAAAGTTTGAAGACAATACCGCTTATAAAGTAATGTTTACAATAATCAGACCATGTACATGTCAACTCATTCATTTCTATAGAATACTAGTCAGTTAGGTGTTTATCCATCACACAATTTGTGTAGTTAGGTTTTTATCCATTCCTCATGTAAACTGAGTTCGGTTTTTATCAAATCAAAGTTAGGTTTTTATCCCTTTTCTCGCTGTCAGTACATTTGAACATGTATTGTGTCAACATGTAGTGGGTTAACAACATAGTGTAAAGGGGCATATAAAGCAGTATATCTTTGCTTTCAAACAACAAAATAGTCGAGGCATCAAAAGCATAGAAGTATTTTTAAAGATTTTTGTAAAAGTTTTCATTGAAAAAGTTGTCTTGTTCGTCGTTTTTCCACCTGAATACACAAAGGTTGATATATCTAACATGTTACATTTTGAAATAAATATACACTTGATCAATGGAGATAGATATAACAACAGAAACACTAATTTATACATCGTAATTACACAGAAAACCAAGTTGTATCGGCTTTACATCCGCCATGTTGGCACTGAGTTAGGGTCGCTGAACAGAGTTAAGATTATCCGGGTACATGGCGTGTGTATTGTGTTTGGCAAAAGACATACTATTGTTGTATAACGACCGACCATTCACATGGGGTGGAGGTTATCCGTTCTCCGTGATGACTGGACAAACGAGGGTTTCTATATCCTGACGATGTGAGCCAGCCACAGACAAGGTATCTTTTATAATAGATGTCATAGAAAGAGAAAGATGTTCATCGTTATTTGCTCTGCCTCCAGTGATGCATGAGCTAATTAAAAGAAAGGTTACCTTTACTGTTTTCAATTCATTGTCAGTGATAGCGATGGACAATAGATATAGTATTTAAAACTAGGATAATATCTTGCCTAAAGGAATAACTGCTCGGCATCAAATAATAAATGAAGTTTCCACGATACATCCATAAGGGTTAAATCAATTTTGTTTACCCCGTGTTTTCATGCACTGGAAATTTCATGTTTGGTTTCAAATAGGTTTTACACTATAATTTTGGTTAAATTCTATCTTTATGTGAAAATAATTATACACCTGATTGTCTTTATAGGTTAACCATCACATAATAACGGTCAGTCATAATGTGTATATAAAAATAATTACAGGGCTATTAAACAATTACAATTTTATTATACCCTCATATTGTTGATACAAAATATCGTTTTAACTTTAGGATGAACTTCCTTCCAAGTGGCCTCTTGTTAAAGTCATGAGCGATGGACAGCCTATGACGAAAATATATTGCAGCTTGCGTTGGGAAAATTTGTATGTATGCTTCAACGGAATTTAATTTCGTAGCACAGAATATTATAAACCACCCCGAGGACTTTACGGAATACTCTTGTGGGAAATCAATTCGCTATCCGGGTTTAGAAATAAAGATTGTAAATGAAATTGAAAGAAATACCAGTGGTGAAATCTACAGTTGTTCAATGATCCCGTAAAAACCAAAGCAGCGAAAACTGACGACGGCTGGTTCAGGACGGACGACATAGGAAGAATGACTGAATACGGGGAACTATTTGTTGAAGGCAGAACGTCAAACATGATTATCTCAGGCGGTTTCAACGTCGCTCCAGAGATTTTAGAGTAGGTGATGAACAATTTTGCAGGTGTGGAATCCGTGGTTATTGTTCCGGTTCCCGACGATATTTACCAGGTGTTATGTGCATGTGTTATAAAGAAACGGGATATGACGTTACTGAAGAAAAGCTTCGCAAGTGTTGTGAAGATTTTCATGCTGATGAGCCAGGCTTATTCACAGTATTGCCAAAGTTTTACTCGTTTGTCGAGCGATTTCCAGAAACCACTTAAGGAAATGTTAGTCGAAAAGAACTAGGAAAGATTGCAACTCGGCGGTTCAGAGTTTCAAACTAGAATACCATGTGTGTGTTTCAAAGCCATTGGGTTAGGTCGTTTAATGGTGTCATTCATAGCTTTGTGCAGCGTGTCTGAAGGTCAAACCAATTCTTACTGAATCTTTATGCAAGCAGCTCTAACGTTTTTGGAGCAAATCAGTAGTTTGGGGAAACAAAATTGAAAATAGGCATATGTGTTGATGAACGTAGGCAAAGTACATATACAATTCATTTTAGTTAATGTTAAACGTTTTCAATTTTTCGATATGTTAAAGCTGCTCGCCCGCACAAAGGTTTATGGATTCACCGCACTATATGGTTATGTAGGAAAAAGTAAAGCGTTGCAAAAGGTTTATTATTTTTCAATATAGCCATATAGTGCTGTGAATCCGTAAACTTGTTTTCATTAGCCATTTTTTCAAAACGCTACGTAGATTTTCGCTTATTTTATTGATTATACCTTTTCATTTTATATTCTTGTTACAAAAATGTAGCTTTTGAGAAATTTAATTTTTTTGACCAAACAGGGCGAGCAGTTTTATTGACTTTTGGTTTTATTGTAATTTTACCTGTCAACATATATATTCATTGTTTTAGTAATCACGTTAAAGTGTACAGGAACTAACAGCTTTATCATAAAGATTTACCAGGACTTATGGTTTGTTTTGCTTCTGGGCAGTAGAAAGATGAACCATAATGGGCGATCTAGGGGTTACGGTGTGCGTTTTGCAATCCAATAGACTGATTTCCAGTCAGTCCACAATGACAAGACGCCATAACACAATGCGTGACAAAGTTGAATGGATTGGTAATAGTACATTTGTAAACTACCGGTTCTTGTTTTCTCATATGTGATTGGTTCAATCGTTGGTGTACCGAAAGGGGTCAATACATTTTTGTATTCAAGCTAAAAGAGGATGACTTATTTTTTTGTGTATAAACTAAACTAAATACCGGTAAGTAAATTTTGTACCACTTTGACGCATATATGTGTATAAAAATATTGTACTAAGAAATTAATGGTGTACTGAAATACAATGAAAACATACCACAATTGTTTTTTTGTGTTTTTTTGTTGTTTTTTTTTATATTTTGATAGCATATTAAATTATACCGTCTGTGACAACATTTAAGGTACGGTATACATAAATATAAATGTATTGGGTTTCGATCGACTAAATATACGCCGTTGTTTTGACGTCGAGACACCGCCAAATGACAGCCGTAAAAGGGCGTCATTTTTAACATTAAGCGCACCTGATTTTATGTTTTTTATCCGATTTCCTTTCCTTTCTTAAAAGTGCATTTAGGTGATGTGATTTATATCTTGCTGAAGAATGACATTTTTGAGATGTTTCATCGATATACCACGGTCCTGCTGTTAAGATTTCCTCTCGATCGACGTAAGAAACGTTAAAAATATTGCACGACTTTGCAAACATTTTGGGAAAATAGACAAGCTTCTAAATGATAGATTTCGCTGTATTTTTAGCTCACCTGTCACAATGTGACAAGGTGATCTGTTGTGATTGCGCAGCGTCCGTCGTCCGTGCGTCCGTAAACTTTTGCTTGTGACCACTCTAGAAGTCACATTTTCATGGGATCTTTATGAAAGTTGGTCAGAATGATCTTGATGATATCTAGGTCAAGTCTGAGACTGGGTCATGTGTGGTTAAAAATAGAAAATCCTTGTGACCTTCCTAGAGGCCATATGTTTCAATGGATCTTCATGAAAATTGGTTAGAATGTTTACCTTGATAATACCTTGATCAAGTTTGAAACTTGGTCACGTGCGATCAAAAACTAGGTCAGTAGGTCTAAAAATAGAGAAACCTTGTGAGCTCTCTAGAGACCATACTTTTCAATAGATCTTCATGAAAATTGGTCAGAATGTTTATCTTGATAATATCTAAATTAAGTTTGAAACTGGGTTACATGCCATCAAAAACTAGGTTATTAGGTCAAATAATAGAAAAACCTTGTGACCTCTCTAGAGGCGATATTTGTCATGAGATCTGTATGAAAGTTGGTGTGAGTATTTATCTTGATGATATCTAAGTCAGGTTTGAGACTGGGTCAACTGCGATCAAAAACTAGGTTAGTAGGTCTAAAAATAGAAAAACATTGTGACCTCCCTAAAGGCCATATTTTTCAATGGATCTTCAGGAAAATTGGTCAGAATGTTTAACTTGATGATATCTAAATCAAATTTGAAACTGGGTTAACTGCGGTCAAAAACTAGTTTAGTGGGTCTAAAAGTAGAAAAACATTGTGACCTCCCTAGAGGCCAATTTTTTCAATGGATCTTCATGAAAATTAGTCAGAATGTTTACTTTGATGATATATAGTTCAAGTTCGAAACTGGGTCACGTGCCATCAAAAACTAGGTCAGTAGGTCAAATAATAGAAAAAACTTGTGACCTCTCTAGAGGCGATATTTTCATGGGATGTGTATGAAAGTTGGTCTTAATATTTATCTTGATGATATCTAGGTCAGGTTCGAAACTGGGTCAACTGCGGTCAAAAACTAGGTCAGTAGGTCTACGTTGTCCGTGTGTCCGTGCGTAATCTTTTGCTTGTGACCACTCTAGTTTAAGATCCAGCCTTGAAATTTGGATGACATGTACAGTTTTGCACACAATCTTTAAACTGTCTTTCAGTGACAATAAATGTGACCTACTGATCTACTTTCTAATATTTTAGCATAAGTTTGCCATTTGAAACATGTGGTTCAATATACACAGGTGAGCGATTCAGGGCCATTATGATCCTGTTGTTCTCTATAGCGAAATGACAAAGAAAAATATGTGTGTAATTAAAACAGTGGTCAAAGCGTAAGTTTTAAAATATGATTATTTAAAATTGAATTGATAGATGAATTTTCCTCCCTACTGACGTCCACCAACGTTGAAAATATCACACGGCTTTGCAATAACTGCGGAAAAAAGAGTTTAAATGATAGATTTCGCTATATGATTTTCCTGAAATAGTAAAATGTCAAAATGAAATATGAATTTCTTAAAATAATATTAGTTAAAGCGTTTAATTTTGATTGTTTAAAATTATAATAAAGAAATAGACGAAATTTGCGTAACGTTTATGTTTACGACAATGAACGTATAAACTACAATGTCTTATGAATATGATTCATTTATAGCGCGATATATGCCCGATGCGTTTTATCTTATTCATTTTTCTTTCTCAATTACCTTTATTGCTATCGTATCGCATACTGTTATGTTCTTTCAATTTTGAAAGAAAATATGTCGTTATGATTTTAAAATAGTCCGTATTGCGAGTACATGCCTTAACAACAACTCGAGTATCAAGCCTTGAATAAGCCCACCAGGGGTCAGGAACTAGGTTTGTCAAATTCTTGCCCTGTGGCTCATATTGTACATTTACCTCTGTCGCAGAATGAAGGAAAATGTAAGTTAGAAAAATATAGTCTATGTATTTAGATTGCTAGTAAATGATGTCTTTTATGAATTCTATCCGTTGAAGTAAATTATTTTTCTAAGAGACCAGTATTTAAGCTAAACATACTCTTAAACCTTGAGAAAAATGTTGTTTTAAAGTTATGTAAAAAAAAAAGTTAACATAAGCCTGTTGTGTAAGGAACGACAAGTCTACATGGGGAATGTGAGTATGTTTACACGTTGATAACGTGCGCATGTCATTATGGGATATAATTTTTACCTGTTAATATATAGGCGAATGTTCACCGTTCCTCTACTAACATATTTTGAGGTGTTAAACCGAGGTCTCGTGTATCGGTGCATGATAACTAATCCCTGCAATGGGTATTCGATGCCAACGATCAAAATCCAAATAAAGAAAGAAAAGCAAAATATATTCGGAGATAAAACTCCGACGAAAAGCTGCCCGGTTTTTCCCAGATTAACGGATTCAGTATCTTATCAGAATCGATCATGGCATAAGACTTTTTTGTGAGGAAAAATAATTATTGTACCAATAAAGTCGCACGTGTCTCGGGCGAAATTATGGTCTGTTGCTGTTTGATGTCCGACCCGACGTCAACCATTTATTCCGCTAAGGAACGAGGCTCTGCGGAGTCACTTTGCAAGGGTTTTATTTTTTATCCGAACCAACATCCCCTTTGGTGGAGAGAAAATGTTACGGGCGTTTACACCTGAAATCACAACATCCCTATAAAAACGTATATAGCAGAGAAAGAGTATGTGAATAGAAGTGTTACATGCATTTTATATTTTTCTATTGCCCTGGTGAAGAGTTCCCTCTTTGTTTATTTGTGTCATACAAGGAGCAAATGAGCTAGTGTTAAATTGAACACAAAAGCATCAAGTTAATTGAAAATGTCTGGCAATGCCAGACGTGTTTATTTCTAAACATTTGTTCATAACTAAAACATGTGTTCAATTAATAAACATAAAAATACCCAATACTTGATTAGACAGAAAACATAATTACTTAGTCATAGTATCGAAAAGATGACACAAAGTTGGACAACAATACCACCGACGTAAGTAATACAGGATATAAACGGAAATTAACAGATACATATGACAGAAAAGTAACAAAGATATCAAGATAAACATTATGTTCTAACATAAAAACCCAAATTTTTACAGAGAATGTACAAAAGAAGCAAGTCTAAAGGTACAGATAGTCAGGTGGGTGGAGGGGCGGAAAGGGAAAAAGTTTTTTAAAAAATGTAAAAGATACAAATACAAATCTAAATCCTGATCAAAGAAAATATCCGTTTCATGTATTCATAAGCGCTTCCTTGATTAAAATGGCTACCCACGCTAACGGAGCGGTTCCGTCTCATCAGAATTTAATCGAGCTATTTCATTGGTTGCTGCTAGTGTGTTGTGCAGACTGCATGCATCCTGTCCGTGATGAATGCGTGTTTGACCACAGGTAGAAACAAAGGGAGAAAGAAATGATGTCTGCACATCTTAATCCAATTAACGATACAAGAAAGAAATATTTAGACTGGCCACCTGAACCTTGGTTGTAAGAAGGGATTAATGTTATAGTAAAACATAAATCAATTTATATACAATATAAATTATGATTTTACGCTGATGTAACACCCACGTTACACAAAGGTTACATGAGTTACAGGCTATTTAGTAAAATTTGGTGTGGGAGAAAATGTTACAGTGTAATAACTGAAATCAGGAATTTACTATAAAAACTAATGTAGCCGAGAAACAGACTGTGTACAGTGATTGCTTCATCTCTGTTATTCCTGTCAGAGCATATATGGTGTATCGTTTCTCTCCACATAAAGATATTTGTGTATCATGTTATATACTGTTACTCATGTAATTATTGGGTGTGTTTCACATATTTGTGCCGATTTTATGCTCTATCTCACTTCCTGGGAAAAAAACATTACTGGTTTCTTTCGAGGATATGTGGTCGGCACCCGCTTGGTATTGAACCCGCTTGTCAAAGGTGAGCGACACCTTATCCACTACACATACCCACTCCACCTCATAGTATATGTTACAGTAAATTTGGTCTCCTTTGTTGCGGATTTAGATTATAGTAATATCATGCCTATGTTCAAAAACGTAAGAACATAACAGTCTACCGTGCAATGTTCCATGGTTACAGGAAACATGATTTCACGTCCGTCAGACTGTTTTCTTAAATCGTTCTGTTCAGTCAACAAGTATCGATTTGCTTGTTTCTCATCATGATTTCATTTAAAAATGTCTTTGAAATGGTGTATAATTTGTGGAGAACATTTTAACGTTGAAGTCGATATTTACGTTAAAGTGACGTCAGAGCGACAAATATGACGTTTAGTTTTGAATAAAAAGTTTGCGTTAATCTTGTCTCATGTAAACCCAAACGATAGAATTTGACAAAAAACTAACATGATCATGAAAACTTTATTTTCTGTCGATTGAAGAAACAAAATTATGGGTTCACCGAATCCATTTTCGCGTAAAATACGTTACGCATCTCTCCACTCACCCCCCCCCCCCCCCCCCCCCCCCCCCCCCATCAGATGATAGTGCAACTGAGTATTTTTTTATGTATCCCCTCCTTTGGATAAACTCTACTTTTTTTATTTTTCCTAGTAAAATTAAATCAAAATAGCCTTTAAAACTCTGTTACATTAGCGAAATATTTTCTGTGTAGAACTCAGATTTTAATGTTTAGATTATATTTGATATATGAGGATGCGACAAAATCAACACCCCGTTACCCTTCGCGCTGAACTACATTACTCTACTCCTACCCCAGATAAAAAAATGCGTAATTCAATCGATTTTCTGATTCTTGTGATCAAGACATACTCATCTTAAACCTATTAAGTAGAATTAAATCGAAAGAGGCCTTTACAAATATTAATGATTTCATTCAACGTTACAAGTGAAATGATTTATCTAATACATGAAAACTCAATATCGATGCACATTACATTGTTAACATTTACAAAAATAAATTAAAAAAATACCCGAGAGAATATAATGAAATCCTTTATTTGAATTATCCCAACCTTTTAATTTTAACAAGTACCTGTATAGAATTCTATCACATGCCGCTATTTCCGTGACGTATTATCTATGCGTAAAAATTGTTACATAAAGAATTTTATGCATCTAATAGAACTGAGGCAAACAAATATAGGCCTACATTATAAATATATGCCATAAATATCTTATTAGTTAATATAGGTGTATTCTTAATGAAGCAGATTCGAACAACAACCAGTTTTCAGAAAATAATACTGGGGTAAACAGAACCTGGCCAACCTCGGCACAGAACGAAACAAAGTAAAACGTAGGTGAAAATTAGAAATATTCATTTAACATAACACATAACTCGGAAAAAAGTGCTAATACAACTTTTTAAAATTTATAAAGCCTTTATGTAATTATAATATCATGTTCGAGTAATCATTATTTTATCTAACTTTATTACACATTTTACGTTTTGGAAATATTTCGATTGTTTAGAGAGTAGTCCGACACCTCGATTTCGAATAAAGTGAATCCTCCTGAATAACCGCGGGACAACAGCATGTTTTTTGTACGGAGGCTCTTGCTCTGAAAAGCCACGGTTAATTTATTTAGCAAATTGGCTAGTTAGAAACACCATCCTTTGCAAAGAGGTTTTAGCTCTCCGGAGATGTCTGTACAAGTATATCCTTGTATTCATAGACACATAATAGAAACATATTCCATGCATAATACTGTTTCCTAATATTAGAAACATAAGATAAGAAAAACGAGTAAAGTTTTTTTGTTTTTTTTTTTTTTTAGCTCTGTTTTTCTACGTTACTGCGGGCAGTAAAACGAACCAGTGTTCCTGGATTCTGTATTCTCAACAAATAACTTCTATCTTCACAACATAAATCAGAGGTGGAGGAAGAATGATTTCGGGCACGTGCCTTCTATCAAATCGTCATGCCCTACCCGGGGACCGAACTCGCGATCCATATATCTGCGCTCCTACTGAGCCAAGCGGATGGGGTAAAAGAAAGAAAGAAAGAAAGCAACGGTTGTGACCGACACTCGCTGTAACTCAACGAAAGCTCTCTTATATCATGAATACTGAACTTGTAGAAGTTATGATTTATTTCAAGAAGCGTCTGTGGTATAAAATTTCAAAATAATGAAAAATTAACTCTGACCCGTAAAACCAAATTCCGCCATCAAATTATGCGAACATATGCGTGGAGCGGGTAATTAACCGGGCAAGCCCATGGCAACTTATCTTATGGTCAGATGTTTCTAGGGTATGTTTAATGTTTTATGCTTTTCTGCTGGAGTTGATCTGCTGGTCTGTTAGTCTATTATTCTGCTGGAGTTAGTCTGCAAGTCTGCTAGTCTGCTGGAGTTGGTCTGCTATTCTGCTGGAGTTGGTCTGCTAGTCTGCTGGAGTTGGTATTTTAGTCTGCTATTCTGCTATTCTGTTGGAGTTGGCCTGCTAGTCTGCTATTCTGCTATTCTGCTGGTGTTGGTCTGCTAGTCTGCTGGAGTTGGTCTGCTAGTCTACTGGAGTTGGTCTGCTAGTCTGTCTGCTGGAGTTGGTCTGCTAGCTGGAGTTGGTCTGCTAGTCTGCTGGAGTTGGTCTGCTAGTCTGCTGGAGTTGGTCTGCTAGTCTACTGGAGTTGGTCTGCTAGTCTGCTGGAGTTGGTCTGCTAGTCTGCTGGAGTTGGTCTGCTAGTCTACTGGAGTTGGTCTGCTAGTCTGCTGGAGTTGGTCTGCTAGTCTACTGGAGTTGGTCTGCTAGTCTGCTGGAGTTGGTCTGCTAGTCTACTGGAGTTGGTCTGCTAGTCTGCTGGAGTTGGTCTGCTAGTCTGCTGGAGCTGGTCTGCTAGTCTGCTGGAGTTGGTCTGCTAGTCTGCTGGAGGTGGTCTGCTAGTCTACTGGAGTTGGTCTGCTAGTCTGCTGGAGTTGGTCTGCTAGTCTGCTGGAGTTGGTCTGCTAGTCTGCTGGAGTTGGTCTGCTAGTCTACTGGAGTTGGTCTGCTAGTCTGCTAGTTGGTCTGCTAGTCTGCTGGAGTTGGTCTGCTAGTCTGCTGGAGTTGGTCTGCTAGTCTGGAGTTGGCCTGCTAGTCTGCTGGAGTTGGCCTGCTAGTCTGCTATTCTGCTGGTGTTGGTCTGCTAGTCTGCTGGAGTTGGTCTGCTAGTCTACTGGAGTTGGTCTGCTAGTCTGCTGGAGTTGGTCTGCTAGTCTACTGGAGTTGGTCTGCTAGTCTGCTGGAGTTGGTCTGCTAGTCTGCTGGAGTTGGTCTGCTAGTCTGCTGGAGTTGGTCTGCTAGTCTACTGGAGTTGGTCTGCTAGTCTGCTATTCTGCTGGAGTTGGTCTGCTAGTCTACTGGAGTTGGTCTGCTAGTCTGCTGGAGTTGGTCTGCTAGTCTGCTGGAGTTGGTATTTTTGGTCTGCTATTCTGCTGGAGTTGGCCTGCTAGTCTGCTATTCTGCTGGTGTTGGTCTGCTAGTCTGCTGGAGTTGGTCTGCTAGTCTGTTTGTCTGCTAACCTCACAGAAACACAAAAATGATAGTATTTTAGACTTTCAAACTAAGTAGTTACAAGTATTAACATGTTTAGTTTAAACAATGTTCCAACTTTTAACTTTTAATCTTGTGTTATGATTTTAAACTAAATAGAAAAAGTGAACACCACAGATCGCCCAACATGACAAAAACGAAAATGCGGCAGGCTCGGTTTGATTGGGTGTGTTCATTGACGTTAGTGGAAATGCATGCTACCGCCAACGCCCTCTAGCCCCGGGTTAAGCATAACTCAACATTTACACATGCTATAAGTACATAAACAATTAAGAGACATCCGCAGATGTATTCATACGGCGGTGGACATGGAACCTTCACTGATACACTAGCGTGCAATTCCATGAAAAGCGGCATATGGTCCCCAGTTAAAATAATGGGTTTACCCTAAACGAAAAAAACAATGGGCAGAACTAAACAAAGTTGAATTTAGAAAGGGGGATCTGAGGTTATGGAGTCTGCATAAAACCATTTTACCTAATCAGGACAGTATGGAATTAAAAAAAAAATACATTTGATATATGAACGAAGGTTCGCTTTTATGTATTTTAATTTTCTTTAAACTAACTCATAAGTTAATATAAAGACTCGATAAATTCCCAAGTTAAACCATTTCTTAAATGAAGTTTACCGACAATGAGTAGTACCGTCACATACAGTGGAGTCATGCATTTTATGATAGTTTCTATTCAAAAAGACAAATAATCAAATCTTAAAGTATTTACATTGAACGTAGTTTCTTATTGATTTGAACACTGCAAGTATTTAGTTATTTCTACTTAAATCAATTTAAACCAAGCGTACATTTATTCAAGATCTGTCAAACACATGCAGACACCTTTCGAACATACAAACCGTTCGCAGTTTGGACTGTAAGCGTTTTCTAAAACCGACAAAGGAAAGAAAGTTAAGTAATTCTACACAACTTTCATTAACAATGGATATTTTAGAGTGTAGAGAGGGTAACACTCGTATTTTAGATTTCACTAAACAATCATGGAGAGACGATATAACTTTTGTTGTAGAAGGCAAGCCACTCTTTGCATCAAAGTGTGTTTTGTCACTATACTCACCTGTATTCGAAAAGATGTTTGATCCGAATTTTAAAGAAAAGGAATCAACTGAGATAGAATTGCCGGGGAAAAAGGCTGAAGATTTTATTGAGTTTCTACAGTGTCTTTATCCAACGTCAAAGGTTTCGGTAACGGAGGTCAATGTTCGGCAAGTTTTACCGTTGGCAGACGAATATCAGGTAGCGACACTGACAGACGAATGTAAGAACATCATAAGGAAAAATATGTCAAACACTGAAGCTGATCTGACATCACGTGACCTAGTAGAATACTACGAATCAGTCACACGCCATGGTCTAAAGCAGCAGAGTAAACTATTCGTTGATGAAATAGTTCGACAAGGAAACTATGACATGGCTTTCCCCGAAGCAGAAAACCTTTTAACAACGGACGCATTGGTAGAATTGCAAAAAAATATCATCTTGAGGCAAGAGGAACGTCTAGACGAAGTTACAACAAAGTTTGTAAAGCTATGTATGAAAACAAAAGGTGAGACAAGTGAATACCTCCGTGCATTTGAAAACGCCAAGGGTACTGTAATTGAGTGCACCATTGATGACGTGTTCGATTCGAAATTATTGGATAAAGTTTACAGCAGGTCAGTAAAGTTATGGACTGTCAGTTTTCGGATATCTGTCTCTGTTCGGCATGGAACGGTGAGTTACCAAACTGATAAATATTTGTCAGTCTATCTGGAGTGTAACTTTCCGGACGAAGATGCTGAATGGTCTTGTGATATTGAAGGAGACATTATATTAGAGAACACCTCCACCGATAAGAATTGTCGTCTAACCAGCCAGGGCTTTACTTGCCAACTTACCTCCGAGTCTCTGAAATATGGCTACGAGAATTTTGAGACGTTATCTAAATTCCTATCGGGAACGGAAAAAGCTGTCGAAAAATACTCATGCAAAGTTTCTGCTTACATTCTAGCTAAAGATCTGAAGAAATCCCAGTAAACACAAGGAATGGAAAAGAAATTAAAATGGACAATAAACTAACGAACTTGCACTGTGTCTGACATAAACTACTGCCAGCTCTTTTAGTTTTTGTCGGAAAACAATTTATTTGATGTAAATTATCAGTTTGCTGCCCCTAACTTGTGTCAAACTGTCAAATCTGGTAGGTCTTTCTCACGTTATGAAACATTTAGTGACACTGGATAGAAATTAGTTATTAAAAATCATGATTATTTTATATGTGTATTCATTTATCATACCAATTGCACGTATTATGCTCCTCATTTGAATAAGGCTGCTGCAGATTGTATATCATCATATGCTGATGCGCATTATTGTGATGCTCGTGTTATGTTTCAATACTGAGAAGAAATAATTAATTTACTGGACGATCTTAAATCAGCGGAGAAGAATTGCAAGTCATCGTCTTTTCTTGGACATTCGGACTCTTTATATCACCACCTTGTAGAAATGCTTTAACCGTAATTTTATATACTTTTCATTTAAGTGCATGCTCGTGCTTGAGATTTATTAAATTGTGGTGAGTAGACTTCTTTCAATGTCCTTAAACTATGGATTGTTTAAGTATCCCTTGCTCATGACATCGGGTAAAAGAATGTGACCATTATCACACGTATATCAGTTGATTTCAAATGCCACAGGTCAACAGTCAGACTATGTTTCATACCGATAAAAGAAAAAATATTCATGACTTTGATTACAGATACGGCTTTTTTTAAAGTTCAATAGTCATATACATGCTCATGTTATCAACTCCCGCAACTTTCCGACATTTCATTCGACGTTTTATAATTTTCTAAATGTGTTTTTCATTTGGTGTTTGTCTCTAATGTATTCCAGCAGTTTCAATGATATTGGTAGAGGGTAAGCAGAGGAATATTATATCATTTAAATTTGGAAACGGAGCAGCAATTTCTGAACAAAGGAAAGCAAAATGTATGGCAATAAGAGCTCTGTATCGAGTTATGTGATTTACTTTAATGAATGTTTGTAAAATACCTCGGGAACAATACTGTGAAGTTAGAGTGATATATTATCATCAGTTTCGAAGTTTATATTGTGCGAACGATTGATGAAGGCAAGGTGATATGATATTTTTAAATGTGTAGCGGTTCTCGTATCGGGTGGCCTCGGTAGCTCAATTGGTAGAGCGTTGGCCCGGTAAGCCGAAGGTCCGAGGTTCAAATCCCGGTCGAGGCTGCACATTTTTCCTGAGACTGTTACATTTGGGGGCTCGTCCGGGATGCTCACCCTTGGAGCCCATGCAGGGCGAAGCAGTTTGGCTGGGGTGTGCATCTGAATTCGGTTAAGAGTCTGCGGCAGACATTGACCAGGAGAGCCAATGTCTCGCAATAAGAGGGAAGGTGTGTAGCGGTTCTCGTATCGGGTGGCCTCGGTAGCTCAGTTGGTAGAGCGTTGGCACGGTAAACCGAAGGTCCGAGGTTCGAATCCCGGTCGAGGCTGCACATTTTTCCTGAGACTGTTACAAATGCATCTTACCTCCCTCTTTATGCAGCAGGAACGAATTTATGTTAATGATACACGTACATAGCACAACGCACACTAAACACAGTGCTGACCCATTCATTTTTTGTCAAAAGACAGTGGAAGTTAAACAAGTCGTAGACCAGAGAAGCATATCTATGCGAATACTACGTGATTAAGCTCTTGTTTACAAATTACGCGGAAGAACGATCGATAAATTTAATATAGGCCTAACAAATTATAAATTATGACGCAAGTGGAATTTCCCGTTTAAAAGCACAATGAAGTTGTTTTCATATATTTATTTAGTAAAGGTTGTTTTATACAATTAAATATTAACAATGACCACAATTGACGACAGATGCTGAAGCAATATGACAAAATTTTCACTGGCCGAAAATTTAACATTTGTTTACATTTTGAAATTATTTGACCCGCCTACGTGGTCGAGTGGTTAAGGTCGCTGATTCAAATCACTGTTACCTGTCACTGATAGAGGGTCGTTGGTTAGAGCCCCAGCGACCGACCATGTCTCTTTAGGGAAAAAAGTGTCCGTAACTGTTGAAAAGGGGCGTAAAAGTTTACAAAAAAACAAACAAACGTTAGTCTAACTGGATTTGCTTCCCTTTGAACATCATGTAAACTCAACGGTATACATGACGCTGTTTTGTAAACCAAACCAATTAGAGGTTGCAGTCCGTTTCATTTCACTCTCGTTTGTGTTGGCCACCTTTTTGACTCAAAGGTAGTGTACAAATTGCATCATTTTGCAGCTATGTTACCCAATCTGTTTGTTCAGTGTAAAATTACTACTTGTTACCCTAATTAACTAAACTGAAAAATATTTTCATTTCTGTGAATTATAATTACACATATTAATATGCACTATTTTCTTGCGACAAGTCGAGCTACATACTTTATCTACAAAACACGTTACATAATTGTTCACGGAGATTTGAAACTGTGCGACGATACACATTTTGTTCACGTAGTATGAGGAGGACTTTTCTACTGAAATACAGATAGTATGTATGGTGTGGTGAAGCCATAATTTGGCTCTCGTGCACTTCAAACTTCGATGTAACCCATATTGAGATATCTTTGTTCACTTTATCTAGCTAAGTGTAATGTCTCACTTTGTGTCGGACTGCAGTATTTTCACTCGCGTTCCGATGTTTTTTGTGTCAATGTCGGTTTTGATATAGGTAGGTCAGCACTATTTGAAGACGTTATAGGAAGTTTATGTGTCAGTTAATTAAGAATTTTGCCTTGATTGATAGACGATATTTTGTCGACCCCAGTCCCTATTGTCCATAGAGTTTGTAGGCAAAATTGACTACAATTCAAAACAATGAAGGATTTAGGTCACAGACCACCAAATAATTTTCCATAAATAAAAGTTCAATCAAAATTTATTTTGTTTTAAACGTTACAATTACGAAAACATTTTTAAAGAAATGCAATACATACACTTATCAGCTTATCCTTTCTCGCGGCATGTACTAATTCGTCATAATCAGAGCAAATGTTATACCCGCAATGTAAATCCTTGATAGTCTTTGGTAAAAGACACTTAAAGGGGCATACCCTACAACTGAGTGCACTTCATTATCTTCAGAAACCATGTGTAAATGAAGCTTTGACTCAAAAGGAACAAATAAAAGAAAATCCAACATCACCTAACATTGTATATATCGAACGCAACACATAATGATATAAATTTAAGGTGTCGCAGCAGTACACGAATTCGCTGCGAAAACTACACAATTTTATCTCGTATCATGCTAAATATTCCAACAATTACAGGTACAATTCACGTTTTATTAGTATCTAGTTGTTGTTGTACCATTTTTTGGTGGAAGCAATTTATTATAAACTGATGCAATATATGTAATTATTGTCTTAAAATGCAATAATTCGATATAATTATGTTTAAAAGTGTAATTATTTCTTATTTGAAGTCTATCTAGCCAATAATATACGATTTCATAATATAATCTGCTAGAAGTAGGGTATGCCTTTTTATGTAAAATTTGTACCAGAAATAAAGTTGAAAATGAATACCATTTCTTACTTTGTTGTCCGTCATTTGCACATTTACGCCAAAAATTTATCAAAAATAGTTCTTGGGCGTCTGTTACAAATGTTATGTCTAGTTAAAATGTTAGAACCATTAGAAATCTTTCAAAATATGTGTAAAGTGCAATGAAAATTAGGAAAGAAAAACTTACATTATTGCTGCTTCTTAGAAATGTGTAATATTTATAATGTGTACTGTATTTGTTTGTTGTATTGTATGTATATATGTTTAACCTCTTGGCCATATTTATTTAATGTGTTTGTAAATGGCCAAAGGCATTGTATAAATGCTGATTTGCCAATAAACTGAAACTAAAACTTTATTCTCTAAATTACAGAAAGTACACAAATTAAACGTTCTGCTCCAACATCTCAATTTATTTCAAACACAGCTGTCTGTTAATTACGTTGGTGGTTTCCTATCGACCCTGTACATTAAAGGCAATACAGATTTGTTATATACATATACTAGTATTACCTCTTTGTGCCGTTTGCGATATAAACTTTCAAAGTATTCATTCAACATATTCGAACACGTCAACACTGCTGCCGGTGATATCATGATCCAGAGGTCAAACTTTACTTTACACTGAAGATTGAACTTTAAAGGGACTGCTGTTACAGTAGCCATGAGTAGCTTCTAGCTCAGTTCCTCGACATGTCATACTCAGAAAAAGTGTGAGACCTTCATCTTTGATTTCTTCTGGAATTGTAATTTCTAGTTTCCCTAGATACATGCATCCAGGCTCGTCGCAGAAAATAGGTTCCCTTTCTAGGGAATGATATACATTCCAGTAAACACTTGGGTTTTGTTTATTTGAAATTACGTACTTCCTTTCTCTGTTCATTCAGCAACAAATACATGCTCTGCATATTCGATATGTTTGTCAAATACATTGTCAACTATTGCCCGTCCTTTGATGATTTTCTTTCTCTCTGTTAGGTGAATCTCTTGGCGGTATCCCAGGTCACTTGTTCCCTGGTCTTTCGTGGCGGTATTTTTCGCCCAGATATGTGAAAATATATATTTGTTAAGGTATTGTTCGGCAAAATAAATATTGCCCTTTTTCAGTCAACACTTAGTTCACTCTTATATTTTCCCATACATAGTCCTCAGGATCAGTGCTTCGTTGTGAACAGATGCACATAAATATCATTACAACAACAAATGCAAAACAGTTATACCCTCTTGCACTAAAATCAAGTCTCATATTTATAAATTTGTTTGCATTTTGTTTGCATTCAAATGGAAGATATATTATTACCTATTGCATGTAAACTGTGGCCCTTTTTCAAAAATGTAAGCACTTCTGTGTGTTTAATTATGCAGTTTATTTGGCCATCAACGGTCACCTTAAACCAAACTCAAGACAGTTAATTTATGTATATACATGTATACCATTACAGTACCGCAAACCGCGTTATACTTTTAATAAAGAGTTTTAACACAACGAAAACAGTTAAACACACACTAAAGTGTGTGGGGGGAGAATGGAAGACAACACAAAGTTCCTGAAATTAGCACAAATTGTAAACGTAATAAAAGGAAAATAAAACTTCTGATTCATCGAAATATGCAAAATCAAAACTGAACAATTTACAAAGACTACTACACAAAAAACTACATAATCAATTAAGGACTTTCACAGGCATTTTAAAAACCTAACAGCAATAACTACTTTTATTTGAGAAATATCCAACTGTCCAAAAAATACAGTTCATTCGTCCTACTCTGATTAACTAGTAAAACCATGCAAATCACTCTTAATAACATACCAAAAATGCTATATCTAATCTTACTGCTCCCAACATATAAGCACTCTGTTCACTGATTTTTTTGGTAAAAGTTCACAACAAGGTTTAAAAATATATTGTCTGAATTTGTCATAAATAGGCAAAATAAATATCTGCGAGCAAAACGCATCACACGTAGCAAAATGAAAAACATCATCATATGGCCTCGGACAAATGATACGATCAAAATTTTCAATTAAAATTACTACAAACATAATTTTTATGTAGACTTTCACTTGTATTTTATTATATTCTTTATTATAGTCTCATTCTTGCATATACATTCATAAAAACAGCAGTATTTATACAATTAAAAATTGAAGACCATTCTAATATAGAATTATAAGAAACTAATAATAATAATAGTATTTACAACAATATTGCATAGCCATAACTCACAAAAGTTAAAACTTGAGCTGATGGTGCTAATCTTGACTTAACTTGCTAACATTAATAAGCCTAAAATCTGCCATAAGAAAAGAAAATTAAAGATGATCGGTAATATTGGCACAAAGGTGCACGACTTTAGAAATGGATCTAAAAACAAGAGCTGTCACTAATGGTGACAAATGCCCCCACAGCACCTTGACCTTTGACCTGGTGACCCCAAAGTCAGTATGGGTGGTGTACTCAATAATTACTATCAGCATGTGAAGTTTGAAGGTCCTGGGTGAAGTGGTTCGCGAGTAAAGTGCCTTCATGCAAAAAGTTAACGTTGGCCCCTGTGACCTTGACTTTGACCTGGTTACCCCAAAGTCAGTAAGGTTGGTGTACTCATAAAGTACTATCAGCATGTAAAGTTTGAAGGTCCTGGATGAAGTGGTTCGCGAGTAAAGTGCCTTCATGTAAAACAGTTAACGTTGGCCCCTGTGACCTTGACCTTTGATCTGGTGACCCCAAAGTCAGTTGGGGTGGTGTACTCAATAAGTACTATCAGCATGTGAAGTTTGAAGGTCCTGGGTGCAGTGGTTCGCGAGTAAAGTGCCTTCATACAAAAAGTTAAGGTTGGCCCCTGTGACCTTGACCTTTGACCTGGTGACCCCAAAGTCAGCAGGGTTGGTGTACTCATAAGGTACTATCAGCATGTAAAGCTTGAAGGTCCTGGGTGCAGTGGTTCGCGAGTAAAGTGCCTTCATGCAAAAAGTTAATGTTGGCCCCTGTGACCTTGACCTTTGACCTGGTGACCACAAAGTCAGCAAGGTTGGTGTACTCATAAGGTACTATCAGCATGTGAAGTTTGAAGGTCCTGGGTGCAGTGGTTCGCGAGTAAAGTGCCTTCATGCAAAAAGTTAACGTTGGCCCCTGTGACCTTGACCTTTGACTTGGTGATTCCAAAGTCAGCAGGGGTGGTGTACTCAAAAAGTACTATGAGCATGTGAAGTTTGAAGGTCATGGGTGCAGTGGTTCGCGAGTAAAGTGCCTTCATGCACAAAGTTAACGTTGGCCTCTGTGACCTTGACCTTTGACCTGGTGACCCCAAAGTCAGTAGGGGTGGTGCACTCAATAAGTACTGTCAGCATGTGAAGTTTGAAGGTCGTGGGTGCAGTGGTTCGCGAGTAAAGTGCCTTCATGCAAAAAGTTAACGTTGGCCCCTGTGACCTTGACCTTTGACCTGGTGACTCCAATGTCAGTTGGAGTGGTGTACTCAATAAGTACTATCAGCAAGTGAAGTTTGAAGGTCCTGGGTGCAGTGGTTCGCGAGTAAAGTGCCTTCATGCAAAAAGTTAACGTTGGCCCCTGTGACCTTGACCTTTGACCTGGTGACCCCAAAGTCAGTAGGGGTGGTGCACTCTATAAGTACTATCAGCATGTGAAGTTTGAAGGTCATGGGTGCGGTGGTTCGCGAGTAAAGTGCCTTCATGCAAAAAGGTAACGTTGTGACTAACGAACGAACGAACGAACTAACGGACGGACAGTTGAACACTAATATGCCTCCCTTCGGGGGCATAAAAAACAATTATTACACCAGATCAGATCAGGCGTAAACTGATTAGCACCACCCTCTCAAACTATATACATTAGTTACCAAGAAGGTTATAATATCTGCAATACAGTATTACAGAAAGAGGTAACTAGAAGAAATAATATTTCATAAAAACCACAGACTGTCCAAAGACAGCACAACTTGACTTCTAGAAACCCTTCATTATAATAATACCTTAAACATTTCAAAAAGTCAAGCTAAAAAGGAAAGAAATAAAAACCATAGAAGGAACTGTTAGTGTTACTACATACACAATAGGTTTTGTAACAAGAAAGTAGTATATTCATTCAAAATCAGTCCTTGTAGACATGATTACTTAAAAAGAACAGAAAAAAGCCCCAAAAATACCCCCCCCCCCCCTCCCCACCCTTCCCAAAGAAATGATAACCCCACCCAACCCGTGTTATCAACTAATTACAATGTACCCATTATAATGTGTATAAACTATCAGTACGCCTTTTGAGAATAAGAGAGCAGGATTTTGCTGTCTATTTTACCATATCTGGGCTAGAAAGAATAAAATTCAACTTATTTTCATCTGGTAGGTTCCGAAACTGCTCATCAATCGATAATGCTTTATTAAATAAATCCTTCCTTATAGAATCATAGTTATCACAAACTAACAAGACATGTTTTTCATCTTCAACTCCTACTCCACACACCGGACATACTCTCTGGCTAACCTCAAGCCTTTCAAATCTGCCTGTTTCCAGTCTTATCGGGGCCACCCTATACCTAAGATTTCATAATTTCATAGTTTATATGGTAAATTCATTTTAACATATGGCTCAGTTTCAAAGCTAAATCTTAAATTACGGTAAGTTCTTAATTTGTTATGCCCACTACCACTGCTGCTATTAATAACAAACAAAGACTCAATCTATTGATCTAAATAATCATTCGTTGCATTTTCTGTTAACTTCTTACACATAGAACTTTTTCTTAATCTAGATTCAACATTCAAAAAGTCTAAACAATCATATTTATAAATTATAAAACAGTTCTTTAATTCTATGATGCCAGTTTTACAATCTCTTCCTGCATGTCTTAAGCCATAATTAAACACAATATTATTCAAACGAGAAGAGTCCATCTCTGAAAATATACACCATGTATTAACAATACATCTTAGTTGTTTAATGAAAATTGGCTCCCAATCCATGCCACCCGCCACAGCAGTATTAGGAGTATACCTTCCCGTCCCTAAGTAAAACCGCATAGCTCGGTTCTGAATGGCTTCAATGCATGAGAAATTTCTTGTTCCCCAAATTGACGCTCCGTAACCAATAACTTGCCAAACAAGGCTATTATACAGTTTAGTTAAAATTTGAAAAGGCATACCACCTAAAGCCTTAAATTTAGCTATCAATAACCCTAAAGCTCTGCCCGCAGCTTGAGACACAAATTTAGCTGTTACATTATAATCTAAGTGCTCTTGTAATACTAGACCTAAATATCCATATTTATCTGTTATATCAATACAATCTTGACCACAACTAAAAACAAACTGAGGCCTTTGCTTTGAACTACCTCAAAAGTGTATAATATTACAATTTTTAGCATTAATTTTCATGCTATTAACACTACACCAATCACTCAAAGTACTTAACATAGTTTGAAGATCTTCTTCGTCATTAGAAAGAAGCACAGTATCGTCAGCATACAATAAAATTGAAAGCGTTTCACCATTGTCAAGTTCTAAACCAAGACCTAATGCCTTAATTTTCATTCCTAGCTCATAAATAAAGCAGTTGAAATGGACAGGTGACAGAATGCAACCTTGTCTTAAACCTATATTTACATTAGACCAGTCTGATGAAAATCAATTTAGTCAGATACAAGAGCTAACATTTGAGTAAAGTGATTTAACTGCATGTAACATTTTACAATTAATGCCCAACTTAGCCAGTTTAGCCCAAAGTATTGAACAATCTATACAATCGTAAGCCTTCTTAAAATCAATGACAGCAGCAAAAGTTTGTTTTTTTCTTTTTAAACGGGTTTCTATAATAGATGTAAGACTGGAAAGATTATCATCAGTACTACGCTTTTTCCTAAAGCCATTCTGTTCATCGATAAGTGTATTATATCTTTCAAGTCAAACTGATAACCTATCATTTAAAATAGAGCAATTCAACTTGTACATGGTGGGAGCAAGAGTTATTCCTAGGTTATTCATTGGCTCTCTCGGGTCTGTATTACCAGCTTTTGGAATAGGGTTAATAATACCTCTTCCCCATTGTAATGGTATTTTACCAATTTCAAAGCATACATTAAAAAAGACATGTAAAAATCTCACTGCCGTATCATTTTTAAATACCTCATATGGAAGATTGTCAAAACCATTAGCTTTACCAAGTTTAGCTTTCAAAACAGCTTTTTTAACTTAAAAAAAAAATATATTACCATCAATCTCAGGTATGAAATTTTCATCCAAGACCTGTTCAATATTAAATTTTAAGTTTTCGGTACGGTTGCCATTTAATAACTTATCAAAACTATTTTCCAAAACTCTAGAACTTCTTCTGGGTTAGTTATCAAATTACCATCACCGCCAATGATTTCTATTGGAATCTTTTGTTTCTTAGTCTCATTTATACCAGTTTTACCAATTGTTCTCCAAAATCTATTCTGATCTGTCTCAACCTGACTTAACAACTCTTCTTGTACCTGTAAGCCTTATTTAACATAATGCTTTTACACAGGATGACCTGGTACAATATCTGTTATCAATACCATTATAAAGTTCAGTTGTACTTTAATTGAATCGATCTTATTACGTTGCATTATTTAAAATCAATTTTTCTGTATCAGCTGCCTTTGCTTTTCCAATGTATACATGGACTTTTAGCGAAAGTGCCATTTTGCCTTTTGTTACATTTATGAACAATAGCATTTTATGGTATAAAAGTATTGAAATCAAAGTGATAAGCTGTGACAAGTGTTTCTCGGGACCCAATACATTCAATAACAATAGAATTTCCAATCACTGAATCTTCAGTCCAGTCTTGTATATTGGCTCTTACCGGCAATACGCCGACCATAGGCCACATACCTTGCATACCAGAATCAGTGTCTTTAACGTTACTTATCTTAATTATGTGGGTAATCAATCTACAGCTCCATGTATGATACAAATCTAATTATCATCATTCATCAAATTTGTTTGAATATTCCTCTTAAGTGCAGTTATAAACCGTCTCATTAGAAAATACCAATACGCTCGCATTGAACGTCTTTGATTGGCTGCATGGCAAAGAAGGCGGAGTTTCCCTCGAAAATATTTTTTATGCTTGGACAGGCGGGAATTAAAATGCATTCGGTATTTTTACATTGGTCAAGGCGTGGCTACGATAGTATGGGTTAATGAATACTTTCAATAAAGTCAGTTACAACTAAAAATCAGAATTTTATAACAATGAAAAGAATGACTGTTGAAAAAGACCTCTCTAGAGTGTTCAGGCACGACCTGCATATGAACGTTAAGATGGACCTGTCGTTTGATCGTCGAGGATTCATTCCTCTCTCAATTCTACGGACGATGTTGGTTTTTAATAACCTGACTCACGGCGACTGCAGGAAATCGCTAAAGCGGACAAGAAGACCAGATTTATCATAGAGAACAGGGAAGGTGAACTTTTCGTCCGGGCGAACAACGGCCATTCTACGGGCGTCTATCCAGACTTGGAGCCAGTTCATCTTCAGTGGGCAGTTCATGGAACATTCCTAGAGGCCTGGGAATTCATCAGAACAGACGGTCTGAAAAAAATGGCAAGAGATTATATACACCTGGCTGCAAACATCACCACAAGACAGTACAAGCGGCATCGAGAGGTAGACTTGTACGTCGACTGCGAGAAAATGAGAGGAGACGGAATCAAGGTCCTGAGATGTACCAATGGGGTCTTATACACGCCTGGAAATGGCGGCGTGTTGTGTGCATGCTACTTCGTGAAAGTTGTTAACAAAATAACACAGGAGGTTTTGCCTTTTAGATGTGATACCATAAACATTAAAGCAAAACGGCCCTTTTAAGGACCCCTAAATATTTCGAAAGAATTGTCTTCTCAGTACTGAACATGTAGTCCTATTTCACATACTTCTTCCACATGAATTGTAATAAATAAAAGCAAGTTTAAAACAATCTTGTTCAAATTGTAAATGTTCTAAGAAATAAAAAGATTTGACGTCCCTCTTTTCACCAAGGAAGCTTTATTTTTAGATTTAATACATTAGGTTTCCTATTAAGATTTATCAAAGCAGCATTTTCTTAATTTTACCAATTTATTATATTGTTTGTGTGAGAAAAAAACATGAGGACTAACTAACCTCTTTTTAGAAATTCTAAATTTCAACCGCCTCATGAAAAGCAAGAGTGTGCTTTGGGACTTATGAATTGATAAGGATCCATATTGTTTGTTTATACGATTTTTATTGAGACTAAAACATTTTTAATCTTTAAAAGAAAAACATAGAATGAAAACAAGAAATATCTTTAAAAATGATGGTCGGCGAATTGTAATAAGGAAAAAAGTTTATGAAATTTTCATCTAACATTCATCTTTCATCTAACATTTTGCAAAACTAAACACCGCACTTTAACAATTTAAATGGTTCTCTTTTAATTGTTCGCAAAGGTTTCGTAGGGTTGCAATTTTGTTTCGTTTATCCTTAGACGAATAATTACAGCAGTAGTTTGATGAAGATTCATGAAGCGGTTCATGAGAATAGGTCATTAAACATGTTTATATTTTTAGCTAAATTGGTCCCTACTCCCATTTGTAACAAAATAGCAGGAGACCTTACGGATATTGTTACACATCGAGTTTGATAAAAATCCATTACATTTTAGTGGTTAATGCGAAGAAAGGCATATCTACTTTTAGCTATAGTGGTCCCTAAATAGGGCCCAAGTTCCTATATAAATTAATTTGGAAGAGGACCTTATAATGATGCTCCAGACCAAGTATGACAAAGATCCACCAAGCTGTTCATGAGGCGCTGTATAAAGGCATTCCTAGTTTTAGCTCTAGCAGCCCCTAAAAGGGGTTAAATGTCCCAGCTGAACAAAGTTGGCTGCGGGCCTAATAAAGATGCTACAAATCAAGTTTGATTAGAATACATGAGAAAAAATCAATTAAAGGATTTTTTTTATTTATTATTTTTATTTATTTCTAAAATAGGCCAACTGATCCCGCTTTAACAAATGCATATTCGCTATTCATGAATCTTTGGACAATGACGTCACACCTATAAAAAAGTGAAGGTCAGGCAAAACATACAATTGTAATTATTTCAATATTTCTGTTTCATAAGCAAAGTTTGACCGTTGTCATATCACATAGATAAACTGTATGCAGCGTACCTTCATTTCAGTGTAATGAGATTCAGTCATTATATAGCATATATATAATAAAACAGATTTCAACTGAGTTCAATATTTGCATACCGTACTAAAGAAAGATACTCATATATAATAAATCAGTTAAATAATTCATAACAAATATATCAAAGCAAACAAGTACTCATTTTAATATGCAAATTGAATAAGTCACAAAAGCAAGAAACTTTTTCATATACAGACGACAATTGTAACAAGGAAAATCTTTTAAAAAGCACTTCTCTACATAAAAGACTCTTATCACACCCTTATTCATGTGATACGCAGACCGTATTCAGCTCTTTCTTTAATTTGATATATGTTGGTATTTGAACAGGTTTTTATCATATTTATTAAACTTACTTATCATTTTGAGATATATCAATATTCTTGCTAAATATACTGAGCCAAAGTTAGCTTTAAAACTGTGAACAGCGTCGTTTAGGATAAACGCTTTGTCTACATTTCACTCAGCGTAGCACAATCAACAGAGTGAAAGAAATTGATACGCTCGTCCAATCAGGCAGAGTGTTGCATAAATCTTCCATTTTGATAAATTATCTATAATGGGTTATCAAGTAGTTTGATTTGCTAACTGAAGTCACGTGGCATAGGTAACGAAAACGAATTTAGACGGCGTCGCCGAAAAATAACAATGAAATAGAGAAAAAGCTTTCACAACAATTAAAACAATATCTAACGTAATCATCTTGTAATATCATTAGAATAAAGAAACGGAAAATTTTGAATCTATGGTGCAGCAGAAAGCGTCTATTTTTGTATTTATAAAAATATTACAAACTAAATACAACTGTAAGTAACAACGTGATCAAATAGTAGTTTATGTATTATTTTTGGAAACATCTGCAACATGTAGCATATGAGCATATCACCCGAGATCTCAATTTGCTCAGTTCGGTTTTTCTGGATTTTCATAAGAATCGGATTGACCGACTTGATTTGTAAACAACATTCAGTCAGCCAATCACGACAAAGGATGCAATGAGGTCTAAACCAATCAGCGCTGGCCTACCAAAAGCGTGGTTCGGCTGGTAAATGTAGGACTTTGTTGTCTCTGTCAGTTCTTAAATATAGTTTTTAAATAAAAAATAAGTTTTAATAATATAAGATTCTTTCACTGGTTGTAGGTGCAGATGGTAATATCCGGCCTCGAGGGTAACTGTTTAGGCGGTAACGAGGTTCCTACCGAGTTACCGCCTAAACAGTTACACGAGAGCCGGATATTTCCATATGTACCTAAAACCAGTGACAGAATCTTTTTCTTGCATACCGATTTCAAGAAATAATAATGAAAATAAAATCAATCGAACGGCTTTCTTTTTAGAACTATTTCTTATGGCAGTGTATTTAAACAAAGCGCGGGAAACCAACGTCCGTAAACAGGAAAGACGTCATGACGTTTCAAAACAAATAACAATGTTTAGTTCCGGTTTTGTTTTATCAATTGCAGCGTAACGTTATGAATTTATGATAAAATAACGTGTTTTGAATCGAGAAATATACTATCAGGAACAAATAGGAACTGTCAAGGTATTGATTTTTTATTCCGTTTTTTTAAATAAAATGTAAATTACTACAAATCTTCTACATACATGTAGTTCGTAGTACGTCATTTACAGCACGAGAGTCATCTTACACCCCGGGGTGTAAGATGGATTTTTCCAGCACTGGTAAAAATACCGGAAATCCCCGCCTGGTATGCAAGAAATGATATATCTTAAAATGGGGAAAGCAAAATGCCTTGATACACTATATGAGGTAAATACATATAAATGATGACACACAAATAAGACAGTCTACTATTCTTCTTCTAACTGTAGTTTTTAAAGTATTTGTATGGGATTAAGTTCCCATCTTATTCACAGCCCACTGGCGGTTACTTTAACTTACTTTGGACTGTGAATTATGGTACTCACTCTACATGTAGCATATAAAGTGTAGTTAATTAATTGTAGCTACGCTCGCCCATATGGTTTTTAACCGGTGGCGAGGGTAAACAACCTCTACACACACACACACACTCTCAATTTATTCTATGTCGCTGACCGGAGGGCAGTTCGGTGCCTTATGATCTTTACCGCGTTTCCGGTCTGCAGTGGCGGTAAAACACCACGCCGCATAATTAGAATGGATAATTATGTATATACACATGTATAATGAATGGTACAGTTTTCTTTCTTTTTTATAAGTTTGCAAATACATATATTAATTTCATTTACGCACTCCGCGTTCTTTGTGGAGATTAGTGCACGTGAGGACGAATATGCAACTGTTGTTTTTTTGTTGTTTTTTTAGGACATTCATCAATTCATCAGGAGTGGAATAGCAATAATTTTCTAACATTTTTTTACGTACAAATAACGTAAATAAAACAATCGACAATGTGTTAAAAAATGGTTAAACTCGATTCGAACATGCACTTTTAATAAATTGAATACCTCGGTACGTATTAGTCACGGTTCTGTTTAATAATTTAGCTAGTTCTACAAGTTATGATAAATTTTTGTTCTTGTTTTTTTTTTCTTTTTTTTTAATTTTTAATTTTTAAAAATAGCATCATTATGACACAACTATTAGATATTTTATTTTGTACATTTACTTTTTTCTCTGAAGTTGTTGACAGTCAGTTTCATAGATTTTTACGGAAATAAAGATACACGGTCCTGGCACGAGATTTGAAAGCCTATACTGTCTGACAAGAGGAATTTAGTATTCAAAGATAATGTCAGCTAAAATGTTTCAATAATTGTTTCAAAAGTTGTTTCTAAGGTGTTAGTTGTTGTTCTATGCAATTACTGTCATGCATAAATGTTTAAAATAACCAATGGCTTTCGCTACCGACAGCCCCCAGAAACCGTATAGGCAACGCTTGTATTCTACCTGCATCGATTCTCGTCCGACGATACAGGTATCCCCCATATACACCCGGCTTCCCTTTCCGTATTGATCCCTGTCCATCCGTTCATCTGTCCATCTGTTGACCAATCTTATGCGCACCAATCTCCTCATCCCCATGACACAATTTAATGAAACTTCACACAAGTGATCAGTAACAACAGTAGTAACTGTTGTGCATGGGGCATGTTAGGTTCTTTTAGAAAAAAATAGTTGAAGAGTTAAATACGGGACTTTGTTGTTGTTTTTGTTTTTTTTTTTTTTTTTTTTTTTTTTTTTTTTTTTTTTTTGTTTGTTTGTTTGTTACTTTAGTATATACATAGAGTCTGCATTTACAATCTTGTGCGCGCCTAATCTCCTGAACCCATGCACATAATTTAATGGAACTTCATACAAGTGATCAGTACCAACCAACGTTGTTCATGGTGCATGATACGTTCTTTTAGAAGAAAAAAATTGCACATTTACGGGACTTTGTTTTTTGTTGATATACGTTATGCATACAGTCTGAATATGCAATCTTGTGCCCAGAACCCTTAACACAAGTGATCAGTAGTAGCCATAGTTGTGCGTGGTGCATGTTATGTTATTTTAGATAAATATTCTGCCGACTTTGTTTTCGTTACTACGCTATATACATAGAGTCTGCATATGCAATCTCTCGCGAACCATTGCACACAATTTAATGTAACTTCACACAAGTAATCAGTGCCAACCTTACTTGAGCATGGTACATGTTATGTTCTTTCAGAAAAAAAGTATTGCAGAGTTATGTGACTTTGTTTCTTTTATTACTTTACTATATACATAGAGTCTATATACATACAGTCCACATAATTATGCAATCTTGTGTGCGTCAAATTGCAATGTACTGTTTCAGTGCGTGCGGAGGTACATTCATCACCTTCATTAATAGGTCTAGTCATGACAGTCATTTAAACTGCAGTTAATATTTGCAGTATTGCAGAGGAAACTTTGGGAATTTGTTTTAAAATGACATCACTTAAAGTTGCAGTTTGATTTTTTATAAAAACAGGTTGGCCAACGTATGATATTTCCAAGGTTATAACTATCAAGTAAAAATAATTGTTTAGGGCATATCCTTTTTTTTTTCAATAAATCAAAATAAAAGTCACCAATACAGATGAAATGGTGAAATACCATGCATATTTTATCCAAAGAATAACTAAAGCAGACGTCAAAAACTGAGTCTGACATAGACGGTTGTTTATAGAGTTGCTTATAGAGGCTACACTAAGAATATACACCATATCCATTTATCAATAGAATTTAACTCAATGTCTTTGACACGCAGGTCAGACCTGGCATTTGATGATTACCCGGTATTCTTCTAAATACTGTTTAATCCTGCTTGTATTTCAGACATACATGTGTAGTCATGCAGACCATTTTTCATATATTTAAAATTTTTAACAAGGAGCTGTAAAAATAAATTTTTATACTTCTTTGATTTTAAGTTGTAGAATTGGGGATATTTATATTTAACATGAAAGGTAGAATCCATAGCTACGACATACTAATAAAATGTCAGATTAAAGTTTGATTTAAACATCAACAACAACTTTTTCGCCCAACGGCATTTAGATAGCCTAAAACTTACAGCACGGTAATAGACGGGAAATAGCTGCAACCGTACCCGGGGAATTCGGGGTAATTCGTTGCTAAACTAAAATGTAGGTTTAGTTATAAGTAATTATACGACGTTTCTAATGTTGACATCAAAGATGTATTTCAAAATGTATCACACATTAGCATTTTTCTAAAACAAGCCTCGAGAATCGTTGTGATTAGTTAGGATCGCGAAAAAATGGTAAAATGTTGAAACCGAAAGTAGAATCTGCCATCAGACACTTGTATTGGAACTTGTATTGGTCTTGTAGAATCTTCCTAAGTCCTGGTACTCGTCTTCTACGTCTATTAATGTAATCTACCCAATAGCTAGTACACTTCCGGTGGCAAATGGTTGTTAAACAGTAGAGTCATATTGATCATGTCGGAGACTTCCCCAAGATAGAGAGACATTCTTGATCTAAACATTTTCTCTCCTTCGGAAGACAAAATGTCTTTTGAAAGACAAAAAGTCTTGATCGAAAGACTAAAATTAGCTTGAGCAATGAAAATCTATGAAGGAGTAAGTAAATTATTATAATGCTTAAGCAAATTTAACTTAATTCTATGAAAATGTGTTTCTTGTTTACTTAAAATAACAAGTTGTTTCAATGAATAAATAATGCGACTGTAATGAAATGATTGTTTTAATAATGATTTCATGTTTTTTTAACACTTAAGCTACATACAGTCTTTCGATCAAACGAGAGACAGTCTTTAGATCCAGAGACTGTCTCTCAATCCAGGGGAAGTCTCTGACCTGACGATGGTTGATTAATAAATTTTACTGGTATCAAATCTAGTATCACCATGATGTCTATCTAACCGTGTTTTGAATTGTAATACATTAGTAGCACTGATAATATTGTCAGGCAAACTGTTCCACATATCAATTGTATGAACACAGAATGATCTTAAAAAAAACGTTTTCAAACACTTCCTTGTTTTTTGCTAAAAACATTATCTATCCTGTTTGAACCAAAGAGGTATAAAATACAATATTTTTATAGCTCTTTGTTTGAACTAAACAAACAAACGGACACTTCCTATGAATCTTTGTTTGATTATGTATTCTTGTTTTATCAATATTTGGATAAGCTTCTTTTTAATTATAGTAAATCCTAGGATAGAAAATACCAAGGTCCCTTCTGGGGTTCGAACCCTGGACCTCGACATCTGTAGGCGGACACTCGAACCACGTCACTAAAGGCTGTTAGAAGTGGCCTATAATCCTACTACCACTTTACTCCCCCCTTTACTTTTTCAGAGCTCTCCAGAATGAAACTCTATGCCCACCGCACGAGTCCATCAAACACTTCTGACACCATTACAGTAAATCCTAGGAGAGAAAATACCAAGATCCCTACTGGGGCTCAAACCCCAGACCTCGACATCTGTAGGCGGACACACTAACCACGTTGCTAAAGGGTTAACTCAACAGCAAGGCTGTTGGAAGTGGCCTATAAACCTCCTATCATTGACTGGCTTGTTCTGTTTAGTTTTTGAATCTGCAATGATTTCAAGCTCTTCTGCTGCAAATAAATTCAAATCTAAATTTTGAAAGGAAATTTGACAACTAACAAATTCTTAGCACTGTGCATTCAGATACCTTTGTTTGTTTTTGACTTTGTCAAACGATTTCACTGCAATTCCTAACTTTTTACTAGACATTTTGTGTTTATACTTGTTATACGTCATGCAGGTATTTTCTTTTTAGATTTGCATGAAGTATTATCAATTTTATCAACATACGAGGGGTGTTCCAAAAGTAATGTCATTTGCATCGGTTCTCCTGTACTGCAAATGTTCTGATCATTTTAACTTGCTCTGCCCTTCAAAATACTCTCCGTCAGCCTGAATACATCTTTTGAGCCGGTCAATCCTATTTTGGAAGCATTGTTCCAACTCTTCTGTGGGAACACCCATCAGATACTGATAAACAGCAGATCCAGGGGCATTTCTCGATTTGTATCTCTTTCTAGACAGATGATATTTAAGTTTGGGAAACAGAAAATAGTCGCAGGGGGCCAGGTCTGGCGAAAACGGAGGGTGTGGAAGGACGTTAACCTTCTCTGACTCCAAAAACTCGGTCACAATGCGTGCCTTGTGAGCGGGTGCATTATCATGCAAAAGTCGGAGGTACTTAAGTCCTGTTTTGGGGCGGCGACTTTTGTAGTAGTTCTTCAATTTTCTTAGAACAACTTTTTAGCTCACCTGAGCACGAAGTGCTCAAAGGTGAGCTTTAGTGATCACCCTGTGTCCGGCGTCCGTCGTCGTCCGTCGTCCGTCCGTCCGTCCGTCCGTCGTCAACAATTTGACTGTTAACACTCTAGAGGTCACATTTTTGGCCCAATCTTAATGAAACTTGGTCAGAATGTTACCCTCCATAAAATCTTGGACGAGTTCGATATTGGGTCATCTGGGTCAAAAACTAGGTCACCAGGTGAAATCAAAGGAAAGCTTGTTAAAAACTCTAGAGTCACAATTTTGACCCAATCTTAATGAAACTTGGTCAGAATGTTACCCTCCATAAAGTCTTGGACGAGTTTGATATTGGGTCATCTTGGGTCAAAAACTAGGTCACCAGGTCAAATCAAAGGAAAAGCGTGTAAACACTCTAGAGGTCACATGTTTGGCCCAATCTTAATGAAACTTAGTCAGAATGTTACCCTTAATAAAAATCTTGGACGAGTTCGATATTGGTCACCTGGGGTCAAAAACTAGGTCAACAGGTCAATCAAAGGAAAAGCTTGTTAACACTCTAGAGTCACAATTTTGGCCCAATCTTAATGAAACTTAGTCAGAATGTTATCCTTAAAAAGTCTTGGACGAGTTTGATATTGGGTCATCTGGGGTCAAAAACTAGGTCACCAGGTCAAATCAAAGAAAAGCTTGTTAACACTGTAGAGGCCACATTTATGACTATACCTTCATGAAACTTGGTCAGAATGTTAATATTGATGATCTTAAGGTCCAGTTTGAATCTGGGTCATGTAGGATTAAAAACTAGGTCACCTGGTCAAATCAAAGGAAAAGCTAGTTAATACTGTAGAGGCCACATTTATGACCATATCTTAATGAAACTTGGTCAGAATGTTTATCTTGATGCTCTTTAGGTCAAGTTTAAATCTGGGTCAGCTGGGGTCAAAAACTAGGTCACTAGGCTAAATCAAAGGAAAAGCTTGTTAACACTCTAGAGGCCACATTTATGATTATATCTTCATGAAACTTAGTCAGAATATTAAACTTGATGATCTTTAGGTCTAGTTCGAATCTGGGTCATGTTGGGTCAAGAATTAGGTCATGGGGGCAAATCAAAGGAAAAGCTTGTTAACACTCTAGAGGCCACATTTATGACTGTATCTTCATGAAACTTGGTCAGAATGTTAAACTTGATGATCTTTAGGTCAAGTTCGAATCTGGGTCATGTTGGGTCAAAAACTAGGTCATGGGGTCAAATCAAAAGAAAAGCTAGTTAACACTGTAGAGGCCACATTTATGAACATATCTTGATGAAACTTGGTCAGAATGTTAATCTTGATGGTCTTTAGGTCAATAGGTCAGGTGAGCGATACAGGGCCTTCATGGCCCTCTTGTTTATAGAATTTTCCTGTGACCGTACTGTCTTTTGGTACCGGAATTTGAATGATTGGACCCTTATGAGTGAAAAAAATACATACAAAACCTTCACCATTCGTATTCGTTTGGCAATACTTGGGCATCTCGCAATTTTGGTGACCCAAGTTTGGTTGGAATACTTCCGCTTTGGTTTAAAGTAATAAACTCAGGTTTCATCACCAGTAACTATATTATCAAAAACCTTTTTGCTGAAATTTGGGTACATGTTCTTAAGTTTTTTTGCAATTGTTACACGGGTCCTCTTTTGTTCATCTGTTAACCAATGGGGTATCCATCTTACATTTATTTTTCTAAGTTTTAGGTGTTTCTTCATAATTGCATGAACTCGTGCTAACGACAAGTTTGTCATTTGGGCCAATTGCCTGACGGTGAATCGGGCATCCTTTTTTAGCAAATTGAGGATTTTTTCGATGTTACCTTTCGACGTAGTTGTTGCAGGACGATCTGTGCGAGCAGCATCTTTGAGTTGCTACTGTCCGGTCCTAAATTTAGCTACCCACCTACAAATAGTCCTGTGAGACATTTGCCCCTCCCCATAAATGTCGCACACCTCACGGTGAATATCTACAAGCTTCATGCCGAGTTGCGACCTACCTTTTATGTAGGCCCTAATTTCAAGCACATTTTCAGCTCTTTTTCCAGACATTTTGTGTAAAGTGTAATGAATACGCTATATTAAAGCAATGTATATTGTACCAAGGTCAGTGAATGTGTGAGCGAGATATTTACCTATGTTACAATTCAGTGATCATTCTATTGACACGAGGTGGTTTTGTGTACACATGACACGATTTCCGCGAAATAAAACACAAATGACATTATTTTTGGAACACCCCTCGTAGTAAACACTATTTTCACTATTGTTGTCTTCACTATCACTGTTTGAAGTACTACTTCTGTCCATTTCTCCTCTAACTGTTGGTGCAATTCTTCCTTTTCTCGAAGTTTGAGTAGCCTACCTTCTCGTGGTTTAATTGTTCAAATTCTGCCTTCATTTCCTCTAAAGCATCTTCACTTTCTGTCGGAATTTCTTCTATTAAACTCGGCGACTCGATGTGTTTTTCAGCCTTAGGGGATAAATTTGGTGGTGCACGACTCCCCCCTCAGATTCTGCTTGTTATTATTATTATTCTCATTCTTTGTAATCTTTTTTGGAGCCTTGACTTCACTTTAACATAACAAATTATCAGACATGGTTTAAGTCCTTGATTTTGCAATAGTCTCTGATCTGTGGGCAAAACTTTAATACCTGTTTGTGTGCCTTGTAAATATCTTATCACTTCAGCTCAAACTGAAAAACACATGAAACACTGGTTTTCACCACAGTCTATATATTAGACTTATGTTAAAAAGTTTAGAAGCTTGTTTGAATTTTTGGCTGACATCATTAATCCCGACCGCTGACTGGTTGTTTATTAAAAAAAATATTATTAGCTAGGGTTGTTTATAATTATAACGATGCGCATACATTTTTGGCGCCACTCGTTGTATTTGATAGATACGTGCCACGAGTCTACAAGACAAAACTTAATGGTAGTAGTTGGAAAAGGACAAAAGGAAAGTTTCAATTTGGACTGGAAATTGATTAAAGGCCAAGGTCACAGGGGCAAGAATCCATCACACTTCATGGAGAACCATTTGATATAGAACCGTCAAATTTCATAGGGTGATAGGACTTACAAAGCAGATGACTGCTAATGTTTTTGGGGCACCCAATCAAAGGTCAAGGTCACAGGGGCCTGAACATGGAAAATTGTTTCCTATATCAATAACTTTAGAACCACTGGACCCAGATTAGCTCAATAGGTAAGAGCGTTGGTCTACGGATCTCGAGGTCGCGAGTTCGATCCTCGGGCGGGGCGTATGTTCTCCATGACTATTTGATAAACGACATTGTGTCTGATATCATTAGTCCTCCACCTCTGATTCATGTGGGGAAGTTGGCAGTTACTTGCGGAGAACAGGTTTGTACTGGTACAGAATCCAGGAACACTGGTTAGGTTAACTGCCCGCCGTTACATGACTGAAATACTGTTGAAAAACGGCGTTAAACCCAAAACAAACAAACAAACAAACTGGACCCAGAATGTTTAAACTTCATAGGATGCAGTTTAGATGACCTCTATTGATTTTGGGGTGACTGGATCTAAGGTCAAGTAAACAGTCATATCTTCCCACACAGAATCAGAGATGGAAGATTAATGATATCAGTCATACTGTATAATATTAAGTCATACAGGGCTTTTTAGTCCCCTACTGCTGGAACACTGGAGGGGACTCGGAATGCCCTCCGTCCATCTGTCTGGCCACAAATCTGGATCCTGCAGTTACTCAAAAAATATTTAATCTAAGTTCATAAAACTTGGTATGTGTATAGAGGGCAATATATAGATTATGCAAATACATGAATTATGCTTGTAGGTCATAGGTCAATGTCACTGTTTGGAGGTCAAGGTAAAATTGTTTCCGCTCCCTAACTTTTATGTGCATTGATGGATTATCTTAGTGCTACACACAAACGTTTCCCATGATGAGGCAATATGTCAACAAGTGATCTATGCTTGTCTGTTAAAGGTTAAGATCAGTGTTCAAGGTCCAGTAAAAATTAGTTTTCTCTCCACAACTTTAATATACAGTGAAGGAGTTCTTATTATTACACAGAAATGTTCCCCGTCATGTCAAGCACATGACCCATTGTTGGCAGTCTATGGTCAGGGTCAATATTCAAGGTCAAGTAAAATTGTTTCTGCTCCTCCATAACATTTATGTGCTTTTACGGAATATCTAATTACTGCATACAAATGTATCCCATGATGAGACAATAAGTTCAACATTAAGTATATAGATATTAACATAAACAGTGAAATTGGAAGATTGATAACATGAATTTGGGAATGTTTTAATTAGTAACATCTGCATGAATTGGTGAATATTTTGCTACTTCTTTGAGTAAAAAGTGCAACGTTGGATTGTGATGTGGCCGAACATTGACCAGTTTTATTAAAGTAAAAAAACGGTCTGTCATTACTTAACATTAGCCTTAAATCAGGACCGAACTGGCCACTGCTACATTGATAGTCTTGAACTCAACTAACATATATAGCTATTATGTAGGGGTGTAATGATACGCTAGTCTCAAGATACATTACATATCGGGATACAGATGCAACCATACGATATATATCGCAATACAAATTGAATACCGTAAGTAAGCATTCATGTGACAAAATTAGTCTGACTAATTTGATGTGATCGTAGGAAATATTGAGTTATTTTTCTTATGGGCAGTATCTTTAGATTGCCAGTCACAAATATAAAACAATCTAAAAGTCGAAATCTTTTGACAAGTGACAAAATGAAAAAGAAAAATCAATGTTCCTGCACTTAAACAGTACTTGAAATTTTGCTTTCAAGTTAAAGAAGCTGTTTTAAATGATATATTAATTTAATTACTATCTTTAACACTGATTAGTTATATTAAAGTTTTCATTAAATGTTTCTACTTTTCAGTGTATCGTTTCTGTATCATGAAACAGGCCTATAATACAATACACGTATCGCCAGACTAATGTATCATGATACAGTGAATTACGATATATTGTTACACCCTTGCTATTGTGACTGGACCACTATGCAAGCAGTATTTGGATGCTACCTTAGCTATTGTGACTAGACCACTATGCAACCAGTATTTGGATGCTATCTTAGCTATTGTGACTGGACCACTATGCAACCAGTATTTTGATGCTAACTTAGCTATTGTGACTGGACCACTATGCAACCAGTAGTTGGATGCTATCTTAGCTATTGTGACTAAACCACTATGCAACCAGTAGTTGGATGCTATCTTAGCTATTGTGACTGGACCACTATGCAACCAGTATTTGGATGCTAACTTAGCTATTGTGACTGGACCACTATGCAACCAGTATTTGGATGCTAACGTAGCTATTGTGACTGGACCACTATGCAATCAGTATTTGGATGCTAACTAAGCTATTGTGACTGGACCACTTTGCAACCAGTATTTGGATGCTAAAATAGCTATTCTGACTGGCCCACTATGCAACCAGTATTTGGATGCTAACTTAGCTATTGTGACTGGACCACTATGCAACCAGTATTTGGATGCTAACATAGCTATTGTGACTGGACCACTATGCAACCAGTATTTTGATGCTATCTTAGCTATTGTGACTGGACCACTATGCAACCAGTATTTGGATGCTAACTTAGCTATTGTGACTGCACCACTATGCAACCAGTATTTGGATGCTATCTTAGCTATTGTGACTGGACCACTATGCAACCAGTATTTGGATGCTAACTTAGCTATTGTGACTGGATCACTATGCAACCAGTATTTGGATGCTATTTAGCTTGGCTATTGTGACTGGACCACTATGCAACCAGTATTTGGATGCTAACTTAGCTATTGTGACTGCACCACTATGCAACCAGTATTTGGATGCTATCTTAGCTATTGTGACTGGACCACTATGCAACCAGTATTTGGATGCTATCTTAGCTATTGTGACTAGACCACTATGCAACCAGTATTTGAATGCTAACTTAGCTATTATGACTGGACCACTATGCAACCAGTATTTGGATGCTATTTAGCTTGGCTATTGTGACTGGACCACTATGCAAACAGTATTTGGATGCTAACTTAGCTATTGTGACTAGACCACTATGCAACCAGTATTTGGATGCTATCTTAGCTGTTGTGACTGGACCACTATGCAACCAGTATTTGGATGCTATCTTAGCTGTTGTGACTGGGCCACTATGCAACCAGTATTTGGATGCTATCTTAGCTATTTTGACTGGACCACTATGCAACCAGTATTTGGATGCTATCTTAGCTATTGTGACTAGACCACTATGCAACCAGTATTTGGATGCTAACTTAGCTATTGTGACTGCACCACTATGCAACCAGTATTTGGATTTTATCTTAGTTATTGTGACTGGACCACTATGCAGCCAGTATTTGGATGCCTTTGAGTACCCTGTATAGGTAAAGCTTCCAATGGTCATTCTGTCATAGACAGTGTTGTGTATTAGTTAATTTACAATTTATTCTAAAATATTGTTTCTGTATAAACATCATTGTACCCCCCGACAACAAAGTTGTAAGGGGGGGTATACTGGTTTCAGGTTGTCTGTCTGTCTGTCTGTCCGACTGTCTGTCTGTCCGTAGACGCAATCTTGTGCGCTCCATCTCTCCTTATCCCCTTGACAGAATTTAATGAAACTTCACACAAGTGATCAGTACCAACAGTAGTTGTGCATGGGGCATGTTAGGTTCTTTTAGAAAAAAAATTGCAGAGTTATGGGACTTTGTTTTTTTGTTACTATACTATATACATAGACACAATCTTGTGCGCACCATCTCTCCTGATCCCCTTGACACAATTTAATGAAACTTCACACAAGTGATCAGTACCAACAGTAGTTGTGCATGGGGCATGTTAGGTTCTTTTAGAAAAAAAATTTGCAGAGTTATGGGACTTTGTTTTTTTGTTACTATACTATATACATAGACACAATCTTGTGCGCACCATCTCTCCTGATCCCCTTGACACAATTTAATGAAACTTCACACAAGTGATCAGTAACAACAGTAGTTGTGCATGGGGCATGTTAGGTTCTTTCAGAAAAAAAATTTGCAGAGTTATGGGACTTTGTTTTTTTGTTACTGTACTATATACATAGACACAATCTTGTGCGCACCATCTCTCCTCATCCCCTTGACACAATTTAATGAAACTTCACACAAGTGATCAGTATCAACAGTAGTTGTGCATGGGGCATGTTAGGTTCTTTCAGCGACAAAAATTGCAGAGTTATGGGACTTTGTTTCTTGTTAACATACCAGGTACATAAAGTCTGCATATGCAATATTGTGCATGCCTAATCTACCAAACCCTTACACACAATTTAATGAAACTTCACACAAGTGATCAGTACCAACCCTAGTTGTGCATGGTGCATGTTACATTCTTTTAGATAAATATTCTGCATAGTTATGGGACTTTGTTTTTTTTTTACTTTACTGTATACATACAGTCTATATACATACAGTCCACGTAATTATGCAATCTTGTGTGCGTCAAATTGCAATGTACTGTGTCATTGCATGCGGGGGGTACATTCATCACCTTTAGTGATAGCTCTAGTTTCTTTTACACTCTTTTATTTTACAGCATTCACAGTGGCAGATTGACTGAGATTGAAGAGTATCTGAAAACTGATTATCCTATGTCAGAAATACAGTACCAGCTGTGAGCTGCAGTATTGCTATTTGAGGTATTTACCCAACAGGCAGGCTGGTTACTAGTAACTATGTCAGCAGCTGGAGCCAGCACTTCAGGTCAGTGAGGATGTTTGGCAACTTGTGTACAATTTTTTATCTGGCTGTTTTGAAAAAGCAGAATGTATTCATGGAATGGTGTTGTTCATCTGTTTGTCAACATTTTCCGTTTCCAGACTTTAAGTTAGAAATTACATCAGCTACAGCTTTCAAACTTTACAGGATGATTAAACACCGCTCATAAGTATTCCTATTGCTTTTGGGATCAGTAGGTCAAAAGTAAAGGTCACAGTGACCTGGAGACTGACACAGTTTCCAGACTTTAAGTCATAAAGCATTGAGCTAGGGGTCTCAAACTTAACACAATGACTAAATATCACTTGAGAAAGATCCCTTAGCTATTGACTTGTGCATCTGTGGGTCAAAGGGCAATGTTACAGGTCCCTATCTATGTTTTTTTTATTTCTGGACTCTAAGTCACAAAGTATATGAGCTACGCTTTCAAAGTTTATATGATAACTCACTTGAGGAGGATCCTTGTTGTTTCCGAGGTAAATAGGTCAAAGGTCAAGGCCAGAGTAACCAGGAGACTGAAAATGGTTTCCGGACTGTAAGTCATAAAATGTGATATCTACAGCTTTCAAACTTTAGACAATGACTGAGTAAGATCCTTAGTGGGTAAGTGCCTTAAAGGTCAAGGTCGAAGGGATCTGACTTAATTTCTGGTAATTTTTTCGTTTCCGGGCGCTAAGAAAGTATAATAGCTACTGATTTCAAACATTACGTAAATGGCTATAAGTACCACTTGAGGAAGATCCCTTTTGATTTTGATGTCAGTGGCTTACAGGTCAAAGTAACAGGGATAGTCCTAAATTTTATATGCCCATTTGATAAAATTGGACCCATTATGGAATGGCATTGTGTCACAGGTCAAGGTCACAGTAACCTGGAAACTGAAAATGGTTTCTGGACGCTAGGTCATAAAATGTAACGGCTATGTCTTTCAGACTTAACACAATGACTGAACACTACAAGAGGAAGATCCCTGTTGTCTTGGAGACAATAGTTTAAAGTCACAGGGACCTCACTCAATATGTTTCCCAGCTCTAAGTCAGTAAATATAACGGCTGCAACTTTCAAACTTTACACAGTGACTAAATTCCACTGAATCAGATTCCAACTGATCTTGGAGTCAGTGGCTCACAGGTGAAGGTCACAGAGATCCCCCTCACCCATTTTTTATGCAGTTCAGATACTTGATATTGTACTGTAGTATCAGCTGCTCTGAAATTATTGTTATTTTCAATTTTTAGCTTGACTATTCGAAGAATAGGGGGGGCTATCCTAGCATGAGCGTCACACAAATGTTAAAGTTTGCGAACCACCCCAAATATTTTAAAAGTCCATTGAGATATTGCTTTCATATTTTGCATACTTGTTAACCATCATGATCCCAGTGTGTAAAAAGGAGGAGGCAACTCTATCAAGCATTTTGACTGAATTATGGCCCCTTTTCGACTTTGAATAAATGTTAAAGATAGCGTACCACCCCAAAGATTTTCAAAGTCCATTGAGATATTGCTTTGGTATTTTGCATACTTGTTTACCATCATGACCCCAGTCTGTAAAAAGGAGGAGGCAACTCTATCAAGCATTTTGAATTATGCCCCCTTTTCGACTTAGAATAAATGTTAAAGTTTGCGTACCACCCCAAATATTTTCAAAGTCCATTGAGATATTGCTTTGATATTTTGCATACTTGTTAACCATGATGATCCCAGTGTGTAAAAAGGAGGAGGCAACTCTATCAAGCATTTTGACTGAATTATGGCCCCTTTTCGACTTTGAATAAATGTTAAAGTTTGCGTACCACCCCAAATATTTTAAAAGTCCATTGAGATATTGCTTTCGTATTTTGCATACTTGTTTACCATCATGACCCCAGTCTGTAAAAAGGAGGAGGCAACTCTATCAAGCATTTTGAATTATGCCCCCTTTTCGACTTAGAATAAATGTTGAAGTTTGCGTACCACCCCAAATATTTTCAAAGTCCATTGAGATATTGCTTTGACATTTTGCATACTTGTTAACCATCATGACCCCAGTCTGTAAAAAGGAGGAGGCAACTCTATCAAGCATTTTACTGAATTATGGCCCCTTTTCGACTAATAGAATATGCTTATTGTAATGTTAAAGTTTTACTCATTGCTTATATTATACTATCAAGCACTGAGAATAGTCGAGCGGGCTGTCCACTGACAGCTCTTGTTATTTTTACTGCCCTGTCTTATTCTGCTTGTGAAGGGGCATTGTTTTTGTTTTACTTTCAGATCATTTTCTTTATGTTATATTTCAGCAACTCTCATTCCATCCCGCATCCCCTCCCACACATCCCCACCCCTCACCATTTACCCCTTCTCTGATCTGTATTGTTTATAGTCAAACCTGCTTAAAGAGACCACCTGTATTATGCAAAACCATAAGACCATTAATTTTAGGTCCCTCTAAATTAGTGCATTTCATATAGATTGAACCTGTATTAAATTAGACCACCTGTCTTATGAGACCACTTTTGCTCTCCCTTAAGAGGTCTCTTAAAACAGGTTTCACTGTACTTTTCTTTCAGATGAGTTTTTTGATATTTTATCTTAGAATCCCTACTGTACATCCTGCAGACCTGCCCATGCTCCTCCCTCCACATCACCCCCACCTGTTGTTTTATGGTCGGTGTAAACACCCCGGGATACCACGGGACACCCCGGGATACCTTTATTTTTATAGAAAGCTTTGAATTTAATTGTTTTTATTGCAGCTTTATCATATTCAGCAATAAATTGAGCATGAATATAGGTGTATCGTAAGTATCAGACTCATAACACGAACCCCGGGATGCCCGATTCTTCTTCGCGATTACAGTGATAAACTGCATACACCGGGACACCTTAAGAATGCTTGCAAATACTTATTTTGTTATTTAGATGTACTTATTTCTGAAATAAATAAAGCATAAATTTAAGAATATTGTAAGTAGGCTATACTGCTCATAAAGCATACTCCGGGATGTCTGTTTCATCACTATTATGCAGTATGCGATTCTCAGATGAATCAGGCGTCCCGGTGTTCGTGTTATGAGTCTCCTACTTAGGATACACCTATATTCACGCTCAATTTATTGCTAAACAAAAACAGTTAAAACTTTTATGTAAAATAAAGGTATCCCGGGTAATCTCGTGGTATCCCGGGATGATTACCCCGACCTGTTGTTTTATGGTCCTGATGTTGAAGACCAGGGAGGCACATAGTGTTTGAACTGTCTGTCTATCCATCATTGCCCATATTTAATCAAAATAACCTAATGTGACCACCCTGTGTCTGTCATTTTTTGGCATCTGTTGCATGTCATCAACAACTTTGTTGTTTACACTTTAAAGATCACACTTTTGGTCCATTGTTAATATTGGTAAAAATGTTTGACTTGAAAAAATAGTGTATTAATCATAGAGTTCCATACTGCGTCTTTTGGGGTCAGAATCTAGTTCATTTGGTCAAATCATGGAAAAAGCTTTCTAACACTCTATAGGCCACAATTTCTACATGATCTTGGTGGATGGATAGCTCAGTGGTTTGCACACTGGCCTTCCAATCCTGAGGTCGGGGGTTCGATCCCCGGCAGCTACTCGGGAATTTTCAGAAACGCTTTTCAGTGTTTCCCACCCAACTAGAGGTGTACTGGTCAGGAACCCAGGCAATCCTTGCGTGTATCAGTGCTATACACTGGGCACGTTAAAGAACCAGGCTGTCTATTCGCAACGAGCTAGGCTAAGTTAGCCGGACAAGCCTGTATCTGATTTCTGATCTCTCTGTCGTGGGGGCTTTGTCTCACTCTGTCCCTCTTGTCAGATTGCTCTTTGAACGTGAAATTGATCATGAAAAGGGCGCTATATAAATCTGGTATAATAGTAATAATAATAATAATAATTTATTAAATCTGACCAGAATGTTCTCTCTATGAAAATTTGGTCATGTTTGAAACTAGGACTAAGTTGGTTGAAAAACTAGGTGCAATGTGCTATATTGACATCAGTTAAAATTTGTGTTACAGCAGCTTTACAAAATTATCTAAATTTCAGCATGACATTGATTTAAATGTACATTACAGCCGCTTAGTTTGATTTCATTTGACACTTTGTTACATCTGCTAACACAGTAGTAGTCTAATTGCCATTTCAACTTATTTGACAACAGTTCAAAATGTGTTTCAGTTGCTAGCACAATAAAACACACTTGTCATTTGAAATTCATTGTTGGCCCCTTCCTATATGAAAGATAGCTATTACTGTGTATTACAGGTGCTGCTGAGCATATAGAAATGGGAGAAGATGCAAGGAAATGCAAGGAATTTCTGTGTACACATATCAGATTGGCTACCCGCAATCCAAGAGTCAAAGTGAGTAGTGTGAGAGACATCATACAGGAGCTTGTAGTAAGTATCACCCTCATTGCAGTGTAATGTACATTCTAAAACTTAATTTGAATCATCCTCTAGTGTTTTGGTTGATAAGTAGACCTTTGAGTCAAGATGCTTAAACATATTTTTGTAAGTATCTGTATATGCAAATCATTTTGGAAAGTCTGTATCATGCTTATCGGTTGGGTAACTTCAATCAGACCTTATTATATTATTTTAATGGTATAATCATCATATACAGATCTTCAAACTACTACATGTAGTATATAAACTATGTATATTCAGAATATCAGTAATTAAAGATGTCACTGAAATACGGTAACATTTCATTTTAACAACTCTGTCACTATATCCTTAACAGTGTGCCCATACCATGTGACTTTGACGTCATTTTATGGCTAAGACGGCAAGCCAAATTCCGTCGATTCGATTCTTCGAAGTGGCGTAAGTTCGTTATTTCTTGATCAAATATGACCAAATAAAGTGCAGGCTAAGGAAAAAAGTGAGTACTTCACTCACAAGTAAACGGTTTTATCAACAGATGAACAGTTTTGGCCTGAAAACAGGAAAACTGTTTTGTTCAGAGAAAATGAGCATGGTAAGACGGCAAGCAAGAGCTCTTTTTGACAGAAAAACGGATGATTGTACACATCAAAGAAGTCGCACGTATTACCGATTCACAGGAATTTAATGCTGGCTCTGTGGGAGGCCTTAATTGACAAAAATGTAGCAGAATTATTTAAAAACTTTTTAAAAATCCAAAATATGCTAAGACGGCAAGTCCGCTAAGACGGCAAGTCATTTTTATTAGATATACCTAGTTGCACCAACTTAAATAATTCAACACTTCCGTGGTTACAGGCCATCCATCCTTCTATCAATCCGTCCGTCAGTAACATTTTTACTATGTTTTATCAATGCTTGTGAAATAAAATAGAGAAAAGTGGAAACTTCACAGATCGCCCAACACGACAAAAACGAAAATGTTGCAGGCTCGGTTTGATTGAGCCTGTTCATGGACGGCAGTGGAAATGCATGCTACCGTCCACGCCTTCTAGCCCCGGGTTGAGCAGAACTCAACATTTACACATGCTAAAAGTACAATAAGCATTTCAGAGACATCCGCAGATGTATTCAAACGGCGGTGAACATGGAACCTTCGATGAACACTTACATAAAAGTTCAGTGACATTCATTGATCATCTTTCATCTTCTCCTTAAATCACTAGTGCTGGGCAAAAGAGATATGAACGGTTTATCATCACTGTTTTCTCATTAAGGCAAAACAATTATTTTTACTTTGGACCATACACCGTTTTGGTGGAATTACACACTATCATTGAAATTACCATATGCATCGCCGAATGAATACATCATCGGATGTTGCTAAATTGATTTTTAGGTTGAACCCACGAAGTGGTTGAGACCTATAATATACCGTATTCCAGAACTTGCAAAAATATCAGCCTAACCATTTTCACTGAAAGACAGATTAATCCGCAGGAAGGTTTTTGCCCGTTTTTTTCGGGCTAATCGACAAATATTCTTATTGATGTTTTCTGAACATTGTTCTACAGTCGCTTGATATTTTCATACATATGAAAATACAATAAGGTTAAAGAATGCGTCATTTTGTATTACAATTATGTTTTTAAGTCTGTTGATCCATCGAGCATGACTAAGTTGAAAAGCGGAGGTGTATTCCTTTAAAACAATTACGTGACCGAAGCGCATAAAAATATGCCATGAACAAAAATAGTTCAAAACGTATAAGAAAGATTTCTCTAGTTTAGCCTTAATACATAATGCACTCGTCAGTAATAAAACAGCATAATTATGATCTGAATCATTTTTTGTACTTGTATAGGATATAGATCTGTATGCTATTTTTTCTACCTGTCCTGATTCAAATGACAAGGGAGATCACTGTGTAGGAGTAAGTTAAATGATAAACTGCTTTATTTAATTTAAAAATAGATTTTCTTTCTGAATTACTTCCCTTTATTCTTATTTTACCCTTATTTTTGTACAGCTTTTATAACGACTGATTCATATTAGTTATTATTTAACATTTTGCTTTATCGTTTTAATATCTCTGTAAGGCTGAGTCAAAATATTTGTTTAAGATTTCCTTTTTAAAAATAATTATATATGTAGTATATTAATTGCTACAGTGCTCCACTGTTACATGGAAAGCTACACGTTACAGGTAAAAGCCCTGCTCAGCGGCTATTCAAATTCTTTTGTGTGTATGCAACCCATGATTACAATAGGTAACAGTTAACGGTCACGTGCCAACCTTTAGCACGCAAAAGCACAGGTATTTCATATAGAATTTCATATACAATAGAGTCTATTTTGACAGACGTCACTGTTCATAGTCAGGATTTTCATGCTTTTTCAGTGACAATTCAAGTTAAAAGGTAGGACGGGAGCAGGGCTTTAAGGAAAATGGTCGTGATGCAAGTACACGTTTGGTTAACTTACATATTTGTCTCGATATTTAATGTAATAACCTATATTAATACTTACAAGATAAATAATTGACATTCCTTGCAAATCCTGAATACATTTAGATGTTAGGGGTACATGTACTTTACTATGACTTTTAACAACATTACATCAGTCCCGGATTATTATAATTGTTATTGAATTGAAAAATTTACATGAAAGTTGTCATTTTGATAAACGTTAATAAAACAGAGTAAAAGCTACAGAGTTTTTAAAATAGATTATGAAGCAAAATAGAATCAAAACAGTACATAACGAGAATTTCTAGTCGGTTAAAAATCTCATCAGAGCTAATGTTACTTGTAATTTGAATTTCCGACTCAATTAATAAATCTTATCTTAGTATATCAAATGTTGATGTTTGCCTGATGTGAAGTTTCTAAGTATGTGTGCCCGATAAATGAAACTGTTTGATTTCTTTTAAGCAAAATTGAATCAAAGCATATCAACGGGCATTTGCGTCTTCTCCCGATGATTTTCATGTGTATGGTTCTTTTTCTTATCTCAAAACTGCACGGAAGTCGAAACAGCAGGATCTTGGGGTAGATACAGGTCTAGTTTCCAGTTTGGCGGACCCCACTGACTTCTACTGTTGTTGTAGCAGGGTCGGTCGTTTGTACAAACATTTTAACAAGGTAGTGGAATTTAAAGACAACAACCCATGAATTAAAGAAGTAGGGTTGCAACATTTTTAATGTTTTGGTGTCAAGATTACTTAAAATAGAAAAAAGTGGAAACTTCACAGGTCGTTAAATCTTGACATCAGTACATTTTATTTTATTAGGCTCGGCTAAACAAGAAGTTGATTTTGCAGAAATGTGTAGAATTATTCAACCCTTTCTCCAAGAATTGTGAAAGTTGGTGTATTTGTGGGTGGTTACAATACTCCCGCTTTCATAGCCTTGGGTATTGTTTAATCACCCCTTGGATATGGTGTCTGCTTTTTAATTTTGTCTTTTGACTGTTCCTGTGATACACAGGCTCCATAACCTCAGATCCCCTTCCTAAATTCTAGTTTGTTTAGTTCTGCCCATTGTTTTCTCGTTTGGGGCAAACCCTTTATTTTATCTGGGGACCAAACGCCGCTCTTCATGGAATTACACGCCTCAACACGTGTATCACGCGAAGGTTCCATGTTCATCATCGTTTGAATACATCTGCGGATGTCTCTAAATTGCTGTTCACGGTACTTTTAGCATGTGTAAATGTTGAGTTCTGCTCAACCCGGGGCTAGAGGGCGTGGACGGTAGCATGCATTTCCACTACCATCCATGAACAGGCTCAATCAAACCGAGCCTGCAACATTTTCGTTTTTGTTGTGTTGAGCGACCTGTGGAGTTTCCATTTCTATTTTAATATGTGATATCGCGTTAAATTTTGGGGAAAAAATAAGATTTTTCTATTCTACTCAATATTTTGAACACAGCTACATAGGAATACTTTTTAAAGCATGTCTTCTAGCTTATAGACTGAGTTAAGCATAAGATTCTTATTTGTCAAAACATTATTCTATATATCTGAAAATTGTGTTTTTGATTTGTGGAAGTCGACAAAATGGCTCTTCTTAATAAGTAGCCTTATTTTTAATACATAACGATTTGTCAAGCAAACATTCACTCAAACATATGTACAACAGACTTGTGAACATATAAAGTAGTATTATTAGGTCAAAAATGTGTATTATTTGTTGTTGCCTGCTGCCAACTATATATTTGTTCTTTAGTTTTCGAAACGCTTTAACATACTTTAATCTTAAAGACCGACACGCAGAGGTACATCCAAGATGGTATACATGTGTAGCTTTTGAATTCTTAACATTTCTAGAACAGTTCTCACTTATATGCCAATCCTGCTAGAGCAAATCATAATTCTCGTTTAATTTATCTATTAAGCCTCACAATTTAGCTGTACAAAAAAAAAGCATATAACGTAGTTCAAAACATCAAATGACTTCACTTATATAATGGTTCTTTAATGTTTTTTTTTTATAGTTTTGACAAGAAGTAGAATGATCTACTATTGGTAAACATCCAGTGACCGCTTGTAGAGAAGTGCGACTCCATAGACGATATTACTATAAAAAATGACTTGCCGTCTTAGCGGACTTGCCGTCTTAGCATATTTTGGATTTTTAAAAAGTTTTTAAATAATTCGGCTACATTTTTGTCAGTTAACGCCTCCAACAGAACCGGCATTAAATTCCTGTGAATCGGTAATACATGCGACACCTCTGATGTGTACAATCATCCGTTTTTCTGTCAAAAAGGGCCCTTGCTTGCCGTCTTACCATGCTCATTTTCTCTGAACAAAACAGTTTTCCCGTTTTCAGGCCAAAACTGTTCATCTGTTGATAAAACCGTTTACTTGTGAGTGAAGTACTCACTTTTTTCCTTAGCCTGCGCTTGATTTGGTCATATTTGATCAAGAAATAAAGAACTTACGCCACTTTGAAGAATCGAATCGACGGAATTTGGCTTGCCGTCTTAGCCATAAAATGACGTCAAAGTCACGTGGTATGGGCACACTGCTTAAGGCCCAGTAAGAGTATTTTGTGATTTTCAATCTCCAATACAGAGTTATCTTTCTTTGACTTCCACTTTAGAAGCATTCAGTGCTGTCATTGTCTATGCCGTGTTTGTTTCAAGGATCTTGAACAAAAATTAAAGGCAAAATGAAATACTCATCTTGTAAATAAGACACAAGAGAAAATTGTAAAAATTCTGTAAATTTGTTTTTTATATGTTTTCTAAACTTCTTTCTGAGCGGTCATCCGGTCGATTTCTGGCTAAACTCTGAGACTGGCCTGGTAAAATAAATGACAGACTGGCAGTGAAAATATGTTATATGTTAGGTTCACTACTTGCATCCAGCACCTAAAATCAGGTAGGGAATCTGTACGACCGATCACACAATATTATATGGCTTTCTTCTGATAAGTTTTACGTGACATCATCGGTCATCTGTGCTCATCAAGACAACATGCACAAAACATGTTTCAGATGGCTTGCTTCAAGGTCAAGCCTTGCCTTGACAAGGTCACACTTAGGGGTCAAAAGTCATACGACTTTGTTTCATGTGTATAAATTGCTCTGCATTGAGGTGCTCATGTTTTTATTTGGCAGATTTTTTTTTCTGTCATATCTTTATTACTATCGCTTATATCTTACTGTAACTTTGCATGAACATTGTCCAGCATACAAACAAAGTATGTGCAGGGGCTATGCCCATTATACCCAAGCTCAAGGTCACCAAGGCTGAGTTCATGAGGAAGCACTGGGGTTGAGTAGAGATGGACGCTATACTCAATAACCCACTTGAATGGTATAAGTTAGTACACCAATCGTACCTTTCCTGTTGAAGAGCTGAACTCCCCAAACTCCACTTATCATTTTGGAAAGTCTGTGTCATGCTTATCAGTTGGGTAACTTCAATCAGACCTTATTATATTATTTTAATGGTATAATTATCATATACAGAATATCAGTAATTAAAGATGTCATTGAAATAACATTTCATTTTAACAACTCTGTCACTATATCCTTAAGGCCCAATAAGAGTATTATGTGATTTTCAATCTCCAATACAGAGTTATCTTTCTTTGACTTCCACTTTAGAAGCATTCAGTGCTGTCATTGTCTATGCCGTGTTTGTTTCAAGGATCTTGAACAAAAATTAAAGGCAAAATGAAATACTCATCTTGTAAATAAGACAAAAAAGAAAATTGTAAAAATTCTGTAAATTTCTTTATAGGGGCCTCCGTGGCCGAGTGGTTAAGGTCGCTGACTTCAAATCACTTGCCCCTCATCGATGTGATGAAATACTCATCTTGTAAATAAGACAAAAAAAAAAATTGTAAAAATTCTGTAAATTTTTTTATAGGGGCCTCCGTGGCCAAGTGGTTAAGGTCGCTGACTTCAAGTCACTTGCCCCTCATCGATGTGGGTTCGAGCCTCACTCGGGGCGTTGAATTCTTCCTGTGAGGAAGCCATCCAGCTGGCTTACAGAAGGTCGGTTGTTCTACCCAGGTGCCCGCTCATGATGAAATAATGCACGGAGGGGCACCTGCAGTCTTCCTCCACCATTAAAGCTGGAAAGTCGCCATATGACCAATCATGTGTTGGTGCGACGTTAAATAAAAAAAACAAAAAAAAACATTTCTTTATACGTTTTCTAAACTTCTTTCTGTACGGTCATCCTGTCAATTTCTGGCTAAGCTCTGAGGCTGTTCTGGTAAAACAAATGACAGACAGGCAGTATAAATATGTTAGGTTCACTACTTGCATCCAGCACCTTAAATCAGGTAGGAATCTGTACGACCAATCACGCAATTTTATTTGGCTTTCTTTTGATATGTTTTACGTGACATCATCAGTCATCTGCGCTCATCAAGACAACATGCAGAGCGCATGTTTTGGATGGCTCACTTCAAGGTCAAGGTCACACTTAGGGGTCAAAGATCATAAGAGTTTGTTGCTCTGTAACTCTTTAACTGCTTGAAGGATTTCAAAGAAACTTCGTGCAAATGTTCACCACATCGAGATGACATGCAGAACACGTTTCGGATGGCTTGCTTCAAGGTCAAGGTCACATTTAGGGGTCAAAGGTCATATGACTTTGTTTTATATGTATATTGCTCTGCATTGCGGCACTCTTGTTTTTATTTGGCAGATTTCTTTTTTGTTCACTTATAATGTTTTTTTAATTACTTCCCTTTTATGTTACTATAAATAGCTGATTCTGTAACTTTTACTATTGCCGTAGGGAAAAACCTAAACTACTTTTCTGTGGTACAACATGGATAGCACCTCCAATTTCTAGGTGTATTTTGACATATGTGTACCTTATAAGGATATTTTTGTGGACTTAGAATTTTATTTTTGGAATTTCTCCCCTTTGTTGTTCATGTCCTTTGGGCTTCAACAGTCAAATTCTCTAAATTTACTCCCATCCTCTGATATAAACCTTTGGGCGTATGTTGCCCTGCTTGGCAGAGCTCTTGTTTTACATAAGCTGACCTAGGTAAAACATCGGGCCCAATGTTCACAAAACCTTTTTTGGTCTCGCCTTGAGTTTGAGATTGATATTTTGACTGCAAATGTTAGTAGAACTTCAAGTTTAAATTTCAATTGAGACAGACCATCAGTTCTGACAACCACTTGAAAGTAATCATGGACTTAACATTTCATATGAACTTGCTGAAAATGTTTTGTGAACATGTCTGTAACAAAATACTGCAATACCTGTGAAGCAAGACGCATAGGGCATCAGACCCTCATGGGGGCCTCTTGTTTAATTACTTTTGTTATTACAGGATGGGAAGATTGAGCCAGAGCAGTTTCTACAGAAGTTAAACGAGACCTCAAAACTTAACATAGATCCAGATACTCTACCTATTGGTGTTTTAAAGGTAACTCTTGAATAAAGGGAAATTAATAAACTTCATGGGTAATTAATTTTATGTTTTTGGCCAAAACTGCTATATCATGGGAATGTAAATTCCTGGATTTTAACTTTTTGACATAAATTTTAATGAAATGGGATTTTACTGCTGTATTGGGATTTAATTGTTATCATGCTTCACACGATTGATTCTGCCTTTGTGACCAATGTAGATCTTGATCAGCCTGCACATCTGTGCATCTACACTGTTTGCCATTTAGTCAGTATTTGTTTGGTTAGCACCCCTTTTTCAACAGTTATTGGTATTGTCCAAATTGAAAGATGAACATGTTCATTACTGAAATTTAGCAGGGTAAGAGTTAATTTCATATAAGACCCAGCCATGAAATCTACAAGAGCTAGTCCAGTATGAAAATTAATGATGTAATGTACTTCATAATGGTCAATATTTTGCATTTCCCCATCACATACATCTACTTGAAGGAAAATTGTTTTAACAAATGGATGCTTGTAACAGATAACAGTTAACATTTTAGTATTTCCATTTCCTTGTAATGTCTCAGAATCTCTTTGATGGCTTGAGCTAGTTCAGCAAGTTTGATAAACCAGAAATAATCGCGTTACATCATTTATCCGGATTTGACATCCATAAAGTAAAAAAAAAAAATGACTAATTTAAGACAATGCACAAGTAAATTCACTAAAACAGCAACATTACTATCTTTCTTAAGTTAAAATAGCTCCTGTTATTTATTTTTCCTTACCAATTTAAAAATAAATTTACATTTAATCTTTAAAATGCAGATATTTGCATGTGAAAGCATCCACCAATTATAGATTCCCAGACATTTTCAAATTACATAACATCTTCAAAGAATCTTGAATTCTATGATATATAGTTGTACTTTATATACATTGTTAGCCTGTTGTCCTATTACTTAGGAGAAGATGTGGTATTGGCATGCAATATTTGTGATAAGTGTCCCTAGGTAGTTAGGGGAAGTTGGTAACTCTGTTACAAACTATTGTTCAGATTGGTTGAGGAAAACAAGATTAACGGCCCATTGCAATAATATATATAGTACATGATTGTATAGTGATTTTATTTCATTTTTTGTCAGTCGGGATTCAGTCCTCAGAATCGGTTTATAGGATTTGATAAAACATGGCAGAAATGTTACCTGCTATAAAGAAGTGCAGCCCTTCATGTTTAAGTTGGATTGTTTGAGGATAACAAGATATATGGCCCTTTTTACTTAATATATAGTACACAAATAGCCCATTTTCTGTCTGTCCGGAGTCATATCTTAGACATTGTTGGAAGAATTTCATTCAAACATGATAAAAATATAGGATGCTGTAGGGCAATGCGGCTCTGCAAGTTTCATTCAGATTGGTTGAGGAAGACTAGATTTAAGGCTGTTTGAAATTATATATATAGTGCATATATAAAGATAAGCAAACCAAACCTGATAAATAGGAAGCATTCATGGAGACAACTTTTTGTTCATTTTTGATAGCTTAGGTCAAGGTCATTGTTACTAAATATAGAAAAATGGTTTTTATCAATAATTTAGAATGAATTGCATTTAAAGACCCACCACAACCTAGTGACCTACATTTTTCTCCGCATGAACTTTGTGACAATCATTCTGGTAATACTGGTATAATACAGCTATATTGCAAGATGACAGGTGGACAATTTAGGCCTTCCCTGGATTAATGTGTTTTCATAACTTCATCTTCAAACTGGTTTAGTCAATCTCTTTTCAGTATATGTTTGAAAACATAGATAGATAACTGTCTTACACTGTAGAAACAGTCATATCTAAACTCATCTTGATATATCAAATGCTGTACATAATATTACATTCATTTAATACAGTGTTTAGACATTAAACATATTCTCTTTGCCTAATATATATCACTGTCATTTTGTTAGTAGAAACTTGTATTTCTCTTTTTCATCATGCATTCAAGTCATTTAAAATTACCATCATGGAAATACAAAAGAAGACAGCAATTCTGTGGCACTTCTGTAAGTGCTTTATGTAGGCAGAGAATGCTTCCACAAGAGTGAAACCTTTTTCCCTTTCAGCAGGGGATACCAATTTACTGAATTTGCTTGTTTATTTTTTTTTAGCTCACCTGAGCACGAAGTGCTCAAGGTGAGCTTTTGTGATCGTCATGTGTCCGTTGTCGTCCATCCGTCTGTCTGTGTGTCCCTCCGTCGGTCTGTTAGCAATTTCATGTCCGCTCTGTAACTCTTGAAACCCTTGAAGGATTTCGCGTCAAGGTCACACTTAGGGGTCAAAGGTCATATCAGTTTGTTTCGTGTCTGCTCTGTAACTCTTGAAGCTTGAAGGATTTCAAAGAAACTTGGCACAAATGTTCACCACACCAAGACAACATGCAGAGCACATGTTTCAGATGACTTGCTTCAAGTTCAAGGTCGCACTTGGGGGTCAAAGGTCAAATATGACTTTGCTTTCTGTATATTGCACTGCATTGCAGTGCTCTTGTTTTTATTTTTCTGCAGATCCGTTTTTTGTTCACTTACAATAAAAAAATTTTGAATTACTTCTCTTTTATGTTACTATAAATAGCTTATTTTGAAACATTTAAAAACTTTTTTATTTTTTGCCAGAGGGAAAAACTGAGAAAACTTTACTGTGGTACAACATGGATGGTACCTCCAATTTTTAGGTGTATTTTGACATACCTATACCTGGTAAGGATTTTTTTGTTGACTTAGAATATTTTTTTGTGGACTTAAAAAAATTTTTTTGAATTTCTTCCCTTTGTTGATCCTGTCCTTTAGGCTTCAACAGTCAAGTTCTTTAAATTTTTCTCCCATCCTCTGATGTAACCCTTCGGGCGTATATTGCCCTGCTTGGCGGAGCTCTTGTTCTTGCATTGTTTTTATATGAAAAAGACAGAGCATCGGCATAGCGCCCTGTAGGTACAGCAGGCCTGGGCATAAAATTATCTGGCAAAACTGAAAACATGAAAATGTGAAAAATGCAATAAAATCATAAAGAGTGTATGGGTGTGGAGTTTATAGGTTATACCACCTGGTAACTGGTTATTTAATGAACAATTAAATAAAGCTGGAAGAAAATAAAGAAAAAGAAGTAATTCTCAACAAGACAATGCGCAGTACTGGATAAGTGTATTCAAGCCGTAAGATTAAACATCTCATGCTTATAAACAGTATTACATGCTTATGTCTTATAATATTGGTAATTGTTGGAACACTTTAGAATGGCTGCTGCATCCGACCAGAATATACCTGGACTTGTAGGAATATGTTGTACCAATCGGCCCACACCTTATAAGTTATGTCTAAGGGCCCTCATAATGATATTAATTTTATTGGAAAAAAAAGATAAAAGATGACCTGTAATGATTTCGAGATCAGTAGGTCAAAGGTCAAGGTCACACTGACTGGAAACAGTAAAACTGTTTCCGGACGATAATTTGGGAACACTTGGGCCCAGGATCACGAAACTTAATACTGAGGTTGATCATGACCAGCAGATGACACGTAATGATTTTGAGAGTAGTAGGTCAAAGGTTAAGGTCACAGTGACCCGAAACAGTATAACTGTTTCGGGGCAATAACTTGAGAACGCTTGGGCCCAGGATCACGAAACTTAATAGAGATGTCGATCATGACCAGAAGATGACTCCTATTGATATTGAGGTCAGTAAGTCAAAGGTCAAGGTCACAGTGACCCGTACCAGTTGAACCATTTCTGGACGATAACTTGAGAACACTTAGGCCTAGGGTAATGAAACTTAATAGGGAGGTTTACCAGCCGATGACTCCTATTGCTTTTGAGGTCAGAAGGTCAAAGGTCAAGGTCACATAATTATTGATTTTTTTCCTTTGGACTTTTGTCCTTGTTTTTTGTTTTCATCTATTAGAGATATTGGGGCACATAAATTTATCGCCAACAAGGGTTCTATTTTAGAGACAGATACAAGCCCATCAAATAGTTTTTTGAATATGAATTCAAAGAAATCAATTTATTTTGAAAAGACTGCGAGTTACAAGATTTTTGTTACTGTACTATATACAAAGAGTCTGCTTATGTAACCTTGTATGCGCTTAACCCTTTTCCAATCATATCGCCCCAATCCACCCTTATCGCTTATCCAACGAAACGCCTCAATCCGCCCTTGCTGTCTACAAACAATTCGCCTGAAACCGCCCGGATAATGCACTGTTTAATATACGTCTTTTTCCGATTGAAAACGACAAAAACTTCGAGGGTTGCCCGCAAAACTGCGGTAACTCACTTTTTTTTGGAAAATCACTTTTTTGAATTTTTTTAAGTATTTTCATATTATACACCAGCAGAAAAAATTATAGGGTTATATTCCCAAAACTTTTGTTGTATAATTAAAATGCAACATAGTTGTAACTCAAAATGACATAATGCAATTTCCGCAAGACTGTTGTAAGTTGACTTACTGCAGTCTTGCGGGAAACTGATCGTCATTTGTCAGTAAGAAAGAAATGACTTACTGCTATATTGCACTGATAAGAATTTTGAACTGTTTTAGTTATACACCTATATTGCTTCTTATAGTAATGCCTTAAACAGAACTTACATGCAAGGATGTGGTAAGAGAGTCGAAATGAATTTTTAACTCAATGCACTATGCATCTCCTATAGAAATGCTTCGGAAAGCTTTTTCATACAAATTCAATAGTTTGTAGCGTCAAAGTACCTTTTTTACACATACACAATAATTAATCAATAGTTTACAATGGCTTTTAGCAAAAAGAAAAACTGATCAGCAATATGTACCATCATCGTATGAGTATAGGTTGCACCTTTTTACCGAGATTCTGGTCAGGAAGGACCAATGTGCCCTGGACACATGGGTACAGGACAAGCCGCATTTTTCCCTGACTAAAAAAATCAAGAAAATCTATCTTTGTTTACACCACATACGTTTACATTGCAGACAATTCATGGGGAGTAACTACCTAGGACTCGGGCATAAAAGCGGGTATCATGACCTAGTGTCTTTAATGAATTTTTTCTAAAATGCAAAATTAGGAGCTCCCTTATAAGCTTTAAAGAAATGCAGTTTTTCATTAATATATTTAGTAGATAATCAGTAGATGTTTTAGAAGGTGATGAGATCGAAATGGTGTTGCGCTCAGAGAAGTTTGAGATAGTTTGGATAAAACTTTAAATACCTCCTGATTTTAGAAAGTCTTTTCCACAACTTTGTCAGAATTACGGGTGGTGCAACAATGGCCGACTGATGCCGGAAAAATGCATTTTCTTACAAATTTACATGGTTTTGAGATTCCCTTTTTGCAACCAATACATGGTTATAAGCATTTTTCAGAAATCTGTATATCGTCACCTTAGCACAAAAAATGAACAAGTCCTTCTTTAAGTCAATGTAGTTATCCATTTTTTGCACTGAGGTGACGATATATTTTACACTGTGTCTTATACAAAAATGTGACCTACACTCATACGTCATCATGACGGTATGTTTTGCTTCCGTATGGGCAAGACTTTCTGAAATTCGTACAAGCAGTCTATTGCAATGATAGTCTATCAAATTTGACCATCTGCTGGAAACTAAACTCAGTAGCATTTGATTTGTAGCATGTGGTTGGGTCATGAAATGACACTTTCCACTCATGGAAGTGATATTACATTTATATGATACAAAATTTGATTCATATATAGGTTAATTGATAGAGAGGTAACTCGGAGTAGGGACAGAACAACAAGATTTTTTGTTTGAATCATAAAATTTAATGTGATGTATCTGTTTTTCCTATTTTTTCTCTGTAAACATGCTACAGTTCATATTTTTCATTATATGTTACTTATTTCATATCATTCAGATGTGAAACATTTTTTTTATGCTTCAGTATTTCATATTTTATAATCTGCCTAGGACAGAAGCTGTGAAGAACTAATATTATGTTAACTTTATAACAATGAAATATATAACCCATATAAATGAAAGTGTCTACATGCAGCAGTGAGAACAGTGCCAGAGTAACTTTATAGTGCTGCTTCACTGAAATGTGACCCTGTAGATGCATCCAAAAATTTAACCAGGATAAGTTTGGGCATAATTAGGCCAAAATGCATGTCAGAGTTATGGGACTTCATGCTATCACCTACATTTATAACACCAAAGGCACCTGGTAAGTTCCAATTCAATATCTACATTTGTTTTTGAGATAGTAATTTCCATGTAAAACTTTAACCAGGATTTTCTAGGTCATAAAAGGGGGCATAATTTGGCCAAATTACATGTCAGATTTATTGGACTTGACCCAGTGAGGTTGATATTTGACCTAGAAAAAGAAAAAAATAAGTTTCAAAGCTATATGCCTATAAATGATAGCCATATGTACTTGCATGCAAAACTTTAAGCAAGGTGAGACGCTGACGCAGATGCCAGGGTGAGCAGAGCTGAGTTATAGAACCTGCACACTGCATGTCATATCATCAGAGTGAACAAGTGTTTGAAGTTTCAATCCATTCCTATCAGTGGGTACTGAGATACCACATTTTGCTTACATATTAAAACTCAAGCAATAATTTTTTAGTCAAAAAAAAAGGGCATTTAGAGTTTGTAAAAAGAACTATTGGACGATAGCAATGCTGGACTATTCAACAGCCCTGTCAACTGAATGAATATAAAAGTCCAAAAAGGGGCATGATTCTGTAAAATTGCAAAACAAGGTTATGGAACCTGTGCAAGTATATCAGCTCATGACAACGAACAATTATCTTAAGTTTCAATCCATTCCCATTAGTGTGTTCTGAGATATCAGCTTACATACAAAAACTTAACCAAAAGCTGCTAAGTCGAAAAAGAGGCATAGTTTTGTAAAACTATAAAAAGAGTTATGGAAACTGTGCACTGCATGTCATAACATCACAGTGAACAAATATGACAAGTTTCAGTCCATTCCCATTCGTGGGCACTGAGTTACGATCTTACGTATAAAACCTTTACCAAAAATTTCCAAGTCGGAAAACTAGCATAATTTTGTAAAAAGCAAAATAGAGTAATGGAACCTATGCAGTGTAAGTCAACTTATCACAGTAAATAACTGTGTGCAGTTTCAATCCATTCCCACCAGTGGTTACTGAGATACCAACTTCCATACAAAAACTTAACCAAACCTGGACACCAATGCATGGGTGAGTCCAATAGCTTCTTTCGATAGTCAAGCTAAAAAGCAAAACAGAGTTATGGAACCTGTGCAGTGCAAGTCAGTTCTTCACAGTGAATAATTGTATGAAGTATCAATCCATTCCCAGTTGTAACTTACATAACAGTTTTACATACAAAAACTTAACCAAAATGGGATGCTGACACCAACAAATGGATGAATACAATAGTTCTACCTTTTCTTGGAATAGTTGATCTAACAAGAACTGTCCGTAAGACAACACCCTCAACTTTTCTCAGTGTTTGACTCTGAATTAGAGCATTGCCAGTAAAAGGGACATAAATCTGTCAATTCTAATCACAGTTATGTTGATTGTTTCTTATGTTGTAGCCTGTGATGTAAATAACTATTTTAAGTTTCAAGTCAATATAGCTTTGATAGTAACAAATATACTAGATGTTATATAAAACTTCAACCAAAAAAAAATTAAGTGGAAAAGGGAAATAACTCTGTCAAAAATTAAGAGTTAAGTTATGTGGATTTTTTCTTCTGGTGTAGACTTTGTAAGTGTATAATAACTATTTCCAGTTTCAAGACCAAATCATTGATATTTGACTTTATCAAAAACTTTAACCAAAAAATTTTAAGTTAAAAAGGGGCATAAATCTATCAAAATTCAAATCAGAGTTATGGGGAATGTAAACTTTGATTGTAAATAACCATTTTAAGTTTCAAGTCAATAGCTCAGATAGTAACAGAGAATTTGACTTTAGCAAAAAATTTAACCAACATTAACGCTGACACCGATGCCGTGGCAAGTGCAATAGCTCTGTATTTTCTTCAAAAGGTCGAGTTAAAAAGTGTATAATATTAATGTCAAACTCTATATTTGATTTGCATGCATGTGTACACAGTGATGCCAGGCTCTCATAATTTGAGTAATATTATATATGCCAAGTTAACCAGGCTTCAACAAAATCCACTATCCTGTTGCCAATATGAATAGAAATTTTCTCTGAGCATGTGGAACTTGCTATAGTACTTGCCCTGCAGGATTAAATTTTGATTTTTGACCAAAAATATGAATTAATCCAATTAAAAAAAGCTTTGCAGAAGCCAGACAGCTAAAAGATGTAAAAGGAATTGTAACTATATAATTCATCCCTCGATCCTTAATGTACCATATATTATGATTGCATTAGGTAGACCCTTGGCAATCAATAAATGATTATTTAATACTCTGTGTACTACTTTTAAGGAACTTCAGAAAAGACAAGTCTGTAAAAAAAATTCTCCTAGCAGGATGAGTACAAACTGAAGCTGGACGAGTGAAAATTCTAAGCAGTCATCCTTCAGAACTACAATTACTTCCAAGGAATTTGTCGAGGCCTGTTATAGAAATGCCAATGTTACATTCATATTTTGTTATACTACTCTCATTACAAAAGTCATGGATATTTATTCCAGTCCACTCATTTAGTTCAGGAGATAGACTACAGGACTAGGGCTTAAAAGTTCAGTACTTCTGACATCTATGTCATATAATGCTGTGACAAAATAATTGTGGTGTACAAACACCCGCAGTTTCAATCTTCTTTAAATAGGAAAATAAAACAGATTGTGCAAAAAAGTTTATTTACAGTTCGCATTCTAATGAAGTTGTTGCTAAAAGTATAGGGGTGTGATTTTATGGAAAAGTAAAGAACTATACCAGAATTAGCATTTAACTACTGGTTGAGTGCAAATGTAACAATGCAGACAGTTCATATTCACCAAGCCGTTTCAAGATTTTTCTGTTTATATAAAAAAGAAAGCAAAAGAAAAGTTAGAAATGCATAATTTTAAGTTTCATTTCAAATGCAAAAGGTAGAAACTGATACCAATGTAAATAATTTGTAGTCTAGAATACTGCAAAAGAGTTGTAACTTTAGATACAACTTTTTTGCAGTAAACCTCAACAATGCAAGAGAAATAGATTAGCTCGCAAAAGAGTTGTAAGTCAAGTTACAACACTTTTGCGGTAATGACTTGACTGCTAAAAGTTAGAAAAGTCATGCAATATAGTTGTAAGTAACTGTAAGTCAAATATCTCAGATAAGTATAACTTTAGACATAAAGGAAGAATTTATTTTCATAAGTCATTGAAATTTTTCCAACATATCTTCAAGTTTTGTCAAATAAGCTGTTTCTTGTAAAATAAGGAAGTTTTTAGCTTTTCCTGAAAAGTTTTCAAAAATGCAGTTACCGCAGTTTTGCGGGCAACCCTCGACTTATTGGTTTAAAAGTTTAATTCGGTTGGGAAAAGTTCATTTTACGATCATGCCCGAGTCTCGCTTTCAAAACGTTACTATTTATACAGCAAATTTTGGAAATCCCCAACTCTCCTGAACCTATGCACACAATTTAATGAAACATAAGTGATCAGTACCAACCCTAGTTGGTGCATGTTACATTCTTTTAGATAAATATTCTGCAGAGTTATGGGACTTTGTTTTTTGTTACAGTTCACATAATTTTATGCAATATTGTGTGCGTCAAATTGCAATGTACTGTTTTAGTGCGTGGGGGGAGGGGATGGGGCACACACACACGCACACACTCACACACACAGAGTAATTGCTGATGACCCCTTTTACTGCCCTGCTCCATGTGAATGGGGCAGAGCTGTTGTTTTTTAAGGGAGAAATAAGGTTTCAAAATGGTAGTGGTCTTTATTTCTAAATCTGAGAATAAAAGTGATAGAGTGTTATTCCAGTGGATGATATTCCTGCATAACCTTGAGCTGCCAATTAGTGAGTATAATGAATGTAGTTGTCAAGTGGGTAAGCTAGTGGACTCATTTTATGCTCAGAATCTAAAACCCACAAAGTCATACCCCCAGGAAATCGCCTTTTGGCCAAAACCATGAAATTTTATGCCCACAGAGTTTCGAGTAAATTGTTTGATATAATTCAACCAAATTTGACTGATTGCATCCTCATATGGACGTGACTCAAAATTGTACAAATGATGGCACTGATGCCGTTCAGGGCCAGGGACTGATGTCCCTATGTCAATATAAGGATTTTGCTTGAAACGGCTACTTTTCTAAGAATCAGTTGATGCAATTTTAGGAAATACCATGGTAAATAATGGGCACTGTGTACCAATTTTAACTAATTTCAAACAAAATATGTGAATGATAAGGTCTTTTGGACCAACATTTTACATTTTCACATGATAATATCTGCATGTTAATTAATATGTTGTTTGTATTAAGTTTACTATAATCGAGCTGTGTTATCAACTGTACATGAGTATCAGTACCCTATTACCAGTTATTTTCAAAACATACCATGTCAGATTGTTTAATATATATGGCATTTATTTAGATGAAAGATTTTTATTAAATACATTTTGAAATGATTTATACTTTCAGAAAGGTTTGCCTGAAATACGTCACTCATTGCTGTACAATAAGATAAAGATAAATGGAGTGAAGGCACCGCAAGTGGAGATTTTCAAACGTCATAAAGTTGCATGTCAGGGTTATGTAGACACAACAGAGTCTCAGGTAAACTATGTTATTGCATGACATACATTTTTACTGTGTTGTCTCAGGTAGATTCTTAAGATATTGTAAGACATATAATTTGTTGCGCTGTAGATTGACTTTTTTTGCGATGACTTAATATTAGGGATAGGAACGAATGTTCAAATATTTGAATATTCGAAAATCGGCCGAATATTCGAATATGAGCATGCTAATTCTATCCTGCAGAATAAACGTGTTTGTTTATCGCATGTCAAAAGATGTCCAATTAACAAGAAAATTGCAATGCGTAATTGGTAGGGGCCATCGTCGGGGATTAACAGTTTGCAATAGGCGTAAATGTGGTTCATGTCAAAAATTGTCCAATTAACAAGAAAAATGCAATGCATAATCAGCTGGGGTCATCGTTATGGATTAACAGTTTTCAACAGGCGTAAGTGTGACGCCTTTTTAGCTTTTGTTCTTTTTTATTGGCGCCTGCTTTATGTAACAAATTTTAGAATTTTTTTTATAATAAAATCAAGAAATAACTTATGATTGATGTATACGATCATGATGAAGATGGTTAAAGTCTCCCCTCGTTAAGTTTATCGGCTTTTTAGACGCCGATTGAAAATTTTCAAAATGGCGGCGGTAATACAACAGCGCGACACGTGACGTGCTTAGTTTTAGGTAAAGTGCGACGTTCTAAATTTTAATCAATTTGAATGGGTTTTTTTGTATCATTTTGAAACACTGGATTAGTTAAATATGTTCATGATTACACTGGCAGAATCGTGAAATAAAATGCTAGGGTCAACCGGTTTAACTAGGCAGGGTCGGGTTACCCGAAACAAACATTTTTTAGGCCGATGAAACACGTTTTAAACAACGGCATATATTGTGTATATGCCAGTCACAATAAGAATTTAAAGCTTCCATTAAAACAAGCCGAATATTCGAGTATGGCAAATCGAATATTCGATTATTGATTTCAGTATTCGTTTCCATCCCTACTTAATATTTAATGTTCAAGGACCTGTCCTTAAGACCTTGCACATAGTAGAAAAAGTTTTAGAAAATAATGCTGACTAATATTCGCAGTTGTAATATTGAAAGGTCTCAGGAAAATTAAGATTCTCATGTACTTGTTTGGTGTATAGTCTCAGTACTAGTAAACAGAGAAACACTACTTGGTGGAACATATCTGTTTATACCATTGGTCTTTGATTTTCATTCTGTTGTGAGGTATCAGAGATTATACCTGCATTAAATATATTAAAATGTATGACTGAAATGCTAAAAAATAGTTTAAAAAACCCACATTATAACATACTTTGAATTTTTTAGATATGCTTGCACATCCTAGGATTAAGTTTTCCTTTGGCAAGCAAACTCGCCCAACATAGAAATAATTTTAACCAACTTCTTTGTATTTTTGCATATGCCTAAAAACAAGGACACTAGTCTTGTCCATCCGTTCATTCATCTGTCTTGCAGTTTGTAACACACCAAAAGTTTGAATAAGATTATTTCATCCTCTATCTCTGAATCATGTGGAGAAGTTGGCAGCTACTTGCAGAGAACAGGTTAGTGCTGGTACAGAATCCAGGAATGCTGGTAAGGTTAACTGCCTGCTGTTACATGACTGAAATACTGTTGGTGATTTGCGCTAAACCAAAACAAAAAAAACAGTCCAGAACTAAATAGTCCCAAATTGTTTAAAATGTATCAAGTATGCCATAAAGACCCTTACATACTTGTATACATTTGATACTTAGAGGATCAGAAAGTATTTCCCTTAACCACAGTAGCATAGTATACAGATCATGAACAGATGGACGGGTTTTCATAATTTCATTTTTTTGTACAATGTATTTCAGGTCCGAAATAAGCCTGCCCAGCATGAAAAGCAGATTCTGAAGAAAATGGAAAAATTCATGAAATCTGAGGAATTCACTGATATTGATGTCCGTGTTGGAAGAAAGATTTTCAAGTGTCATAAAATTGTATTAGCAGCATCCAGCTCTTATTTCAAAGCTTTATTTTCGTCTGGAATGAGTGAGGTTCAGAATGGATTTGTGGATCTTGAAGCAGTTGGTGAAACAGAGTTTCGGGATATTTTAAAGGTGATGTATTCTGGGAAATGTGACTTAAATGCAAACAATGTACAAGGACTTCTTTATACGGCTTCCTATCTTCAGATTTCGTTTGTAGAGAAAGACTGTATTCAGTTCATTGAAAACAGTATAGGTGAATTTTGTGACAGTGTGCATTTTGAACTGCTGAAATTGAGTAATGACCTGAGTTTAGTATCCATTACAAGTAGATTAATATACTGGGTGGCATGTAAGTTACAACATGTGAGGAACTTGGAAGTATTCAAAGTGAACATGACCATAGACAATATAATAGAACTGCTTGATTTTCCCTTGAATATTTGTAGTGAAGATGAAATTTGTGACTCATTGCTAAAGTGGATTGAGTTCGATATGGAAAAGCGAAGGCAGTACGGCAAAGATGTGATATCAAAAATAAATTGCCTAGCTTTGACAGAGAAATACATGCGGGAGGTATTCTTATGTCACCCTGTAGTTAGAGCAAGTACTGATCTGAAGGAATTCACATCCAAATGTTCAGAGTACCTGGCAAGACCTGGTAGACAGTGGGAATATATCGGTGAAGACGAAGCCGCGTTGCATCGTGTTGGACATAAGAATGTTGATGTCCTTGCAGTTTGTTATCCTACCAGTATACAGTTCACGCAGTTCGCAAGTCTTCTTGGAGGGCATGAGTATTCTGGGCAGTTTGCAATGTTTCGGGAATCAAGAAATGATAAGCTCCGCAATTTAAAGCGTCGGCCTGACTTCATAGCAGCATGCAACCGTGGTCGCTCACAAATTGTAATTTCAACGGGAACACAGCTGTTCTATTTTAATGGTGACACTTGTAAATGGAGCTGTGGTCCATCTCATACAGCACCATCAGAGAATAACTGTCTTCTCTATGATCCAGACTTGGACTGCATTTATAGTGTTGTTGCTGGCTTAGAAAAAATCCTTATTGAAAAATGTGCGGCCCGTTGTAATGACATGGAAGTTCTTTATGCAGAAAATGCACGGAAAGAAATAGTGCAGAACAGAACATGTGCATATTTGATAGGAGAGAACATTTACCTGATAAAGCCATACCACTCCTATACCTCAGAAAACAAATGTGCATCCATATACAGATTTAATACAATCACAAAGTGTATGACTTTTATAGAAGATACAGAATTACCTTTTCTTTGTTCTACAGCTGTGCCGTACAAAGACATGGTGTTTCTTATTGACCAGTCAGGGGAAAACATATTGAGAGTGTCAGATAATGGCACGCTTATTGAGCAACACGGAACCGTTAGAGGAGACTTTGGTTACCATATACCTGCACTGCGTATAAGTACAGATTTCGGAGCGTGCATATATAGTGGACAGCTAATTCTGGCTGGAGGTAGAAAAACGCAGCTGAAGCAGTATTTTGGATATGACCTTGACTCACATGGAACCTGCAAGTATCTTAATACTGAGTCTAAATGTGAACCTGCTGTTTGCTTAAAGATGACAATTTGTCTAGAGAGAGGTTAGGCAATAATTACAAGTACATTTTGATGAGTGCTGAATACAAAATATACTTCCATTATGAAACTGTGTATTTGGACATATCTTTAGAATTATTTCCAGGAAAGGGTTATTATAGAGTCATTTAACGAAAATGCACTCTCAGCGATAGAGTAAAACTTAGAAATATTTCTGTAATGCAAGCCTTGTTTAGTCATTTATTTTCTGTGACATTATTGGCATATTTGAATATATAATATTATTTACTTCATATAGGTGATGTCTTTACTTTATGAAAATTGATGGCTTTATGAAAAATGATGTATTTTGAGAAGCTAGCTAGTTAACATATTTTTATGCCGCCCCGAAGGGAGGCATATTAGTTTTTAACTGTCCGTCTGTTAGTTCGTTCGTTAGTTAGTTATTTTGTTCGTTCGTCACAACGTTAACTTTTTGCATGAAGGCACTTTACTCGCGAACCACTGCACCCAGGACCTTCAAACTTCACATGCTGATAGTACTTATTGAGAATACCACCCCTACTGACTTTCAGGTCAAAGGTCAAGGTCACAGGGGCCAATGTTAACTTTTTGCATGAAAGCACTTTACTCGCGAACCACTGCACCCAGGACCTTCAAACTTCACATGCTGATAGTACTTATCGAATACACCACCCCTACTGACTTTGGGGTCACCAGGTCAAAGGTCAAGGTCACTGGGGTCAACGTTAACTTTTTGCATGAAGGCACTTTACTCACGAACCACTGACCCAGGACCTTTAAACTTCACATGCTGATAGTACTTATTGAGTACACCACCCCTACTGACATTGGGGTCACCAGTTCAAAGGTCAAAGTCACAGGGGCCAACGTTAACTTTGTGCATGAAGGCACTTTACTCGCGAACCACTGCACCCTGGACCTTCAAACTTCACATGCTGATAGTACTTATTGAATACACCACCCCTACTGACTTTTGGGTCAAAGGTCAAGGTCACAGGGGCCAGCGTTAACTTTTTGTATGAAGGCACTTGACTCACAAACCACTGCACCCAGGACATTCAAACTTCACTTGCTGATAGTACTTATTGAGTACACCACCCCTACTGACTTTGGGGTCACCCGGTCAAAGGTCAAGGTCACAGGGGCCAACGTTAACTTTTTGCATGAAGGCACTTTACTTACGAACCACTTCACCCAGGACCTTCAAACTTTACCTGCTGATAGTACTTATTGAGTACACCAACCCTACTGACTTTGGGGTCACCAAGTCAAAGGTCAAGGTCACAAGGACCAACGTTAACTTTTTGCATGAAGGCACTTTACATGCGAACCACTTCACCCAGGACCTTCAAACTTCATATGCTGATAATACTTATTGAGTACACCACCCCTACTGACATTGGGGTCACCAAGTTAAAGGTCAAGGTGCTGCGGGGGCATTTGTTACCATTAGTGACAGCTCTTGTTTACATTATGAAAAATGATGTCTTTGGCACATTATGTTATGAAAAATGATGTCTTTTGCAAACAGTTACCATAATTTTTCTTACGTTATGAAAAATGATGTCTTTGTAAACAGCTTAAGTTACCGTATTTTTTGTTATATTATGAAAAATGATGTCTTATGCAAGCAGTTACCATATTTTGCTTTGTTGCCCTTTAAATATCAATGATGATCAGAAAACTAAAATATATTATTTCAAAACGCATGGTATTCTGTGATGATTCCATTTATATTCTATTGTAATCTAATTGTTATAGACAGAAAATACAGGGTGATAGCCCTATGGTCTAGTAGTAACGCACTTGACTGTCAATCCAGAGGTCCGGGACTCGATTCCCTGTCCAGGCACTAGAAATTTTGAAGATGCTCTTGAGTATCTCCCACCTAACTAAGAGACAAGTACTGGTTTCTTCTCAGGAAAGATGGCTTTGTGTGCATAAATGCTATACACCAGACAGGTTAAAGAGCCAGACTGTTTATTCGTAAAAAGCTAGGCTAAGTTAGCCGGGACAAGCCATAACTAATTAGAGATTTCTCTCTCTGTTCTGGGTGCTTTGTCTCACTCTGTCCCTCTGGTCAGATCGATGTGTGTCTGTACTAATAGAGGATGGATTTTGCACCTTGAGTGTCTGCCTTTGCGCTATATAAAGTGCCTTTGAACGTGTTTATCATGAGAATGTTGCTATATAAATCTGGTATAATGATAATAAAAATAATGCAGCATGAAATCTGTCTCTGTTTTGTGACAGGATAAGTTACCTTTAGACACGGCAGTGGTATTGTAAGTTTAAAATATTCAAATATTTTCAAGGAATTTTATCATAATCATTGGCAGATGGCCAAGGAAATTCTGACTTGTCAACTTTTAGGGGTCAAACAATACCACAGTATGGTTCCAATATATGTGTGTGTGTGTGTTCGGGTTTAACGTCTTTTTCAACAATATTTCAGTCATATAAACGATGATGCCTGCTTGTAGCAGTGAGCACAATGCCCAATTTTATGGTGCTGCCTATATATCACACCATAGACACGGACATGATTCCCCACTGGTCCCAGTCACATTATACTGACACCAGGCTGACCAGTCCTAGCAATATCCTCTTAATGCCTAGCATCAAGCAACGAAGCTGCTAGTGCCATTTTTTACGTCTGGTATAACGTGGCTGTTGATCAAACCCATGACCTCCCAACATATATTATGGTCATTAATTGGACTTAGAATTTCAGGTTGATTTAAGGTTAAAGTTTTGGTGCACTTTCACTTTATCTCAGTTATTACTACATGGATTTGATTCAAACTTAAAGTAGTTGTTCCACATCATCACCTACATCATAACTCTGGCACCAGTTTTTCTTGAATTATGCCCCCTTTTTACAAAGAATTTTACGTTGATTTTGAGGCATTTTCACTATATCTCTGTTATTTCACAAGGGATTTGATTCAAACTTACAATAATTGTTCATCATCTCCACTTACATCATTTGACACAAGGGCCATAATTGTGTATTTTATGAGTTATCCCCCTTTTGTACTTAACAAATGGATTTGATTCAAACTTTGAATTTCAGGTTAATTGTCGTGCACTTTCACAATGTCTTTGTCATTACTTGTGAATTTGATTAAAACTTAAATTTGTTTTTCCAGATCATCATCCCCATCATATGGCACAAGGTAAGTCACTCTGGCACAAATGTTTCATGAGTTATATCCCCTTTTTACTTAGAATTAGTTTGATTTTGATGATTTTTATATCTCTGCTGTTACAAATTAAATTTAATCAAACTCAAATTGGTTGTTCCACATCATCACTAACATCATACAACACAACTTCAATAATGCTGGCACTAGTACGTTTTGAGTTTAAGGTTTAAGTTGTGATGCACTTCCGCTGCATCTCCAGTATTACTGAATAGATTGAATTAAAACTTAAAATACTTGTTCCGAATTATTAGCCACATGATATGACACATGGTGCATTACTTATGCAGAAGTTTTCCATGAATTCTGTGCCTTTTATACTGCTATAATATTTTTGGACAAGCTATTATCCAATATCTTCATCCACATTTGAGTCATTAAACACTTCGGTGACAGCTCCATCTTCCTCAGATGTACCTTATTTCACTATCCAGCATCAAATAGTCGAGCGCGCTGTCTCCTGTGACAGCGCTTGTTAGCTCACCTGAGCACGAAGTGCTCAAGGTGAGCTATTGTGACTGGTCATTGTCCGTCGTCTGGCATCATCCGTCAACATTTGCCTTGTGGCCACAGTTGTCACCCAATCTTTATGAAAGTTAGTCAGAATGTTTGTCTTGATGATCTCTAGGGCAAGTTTGAAACTGGGTCATGTGGAATCAGAAACAAGGTCAGTAGGCCAGATCAAAGGAAAATCATATAAACATTCCAGAGTCCACAGTTTAAGTTTGAAACTCATGAAAATTGGTCAGAATGGAATGTTTGTTTTGATGACCTCTACGTCAAGTTTAAATCTGGGTCATGTGGGTCAAAATCTAGGTCACTCTCAAATCAAAGGAAAAGTTTGGGAACACTCTAGAGGCCACAATTGTGATCCAAACTTTATGAAACTTGGTCAGAATGTTTGTCTTGATGATATCTAGGCCAAGTTTGAAACTGGGTTATGTTGAGTTAAAAATTAGGTCATTAGGCCAGATCAAAGGAAAATCTTATAAACACTCATGAGAATTTGTCAGAATGATTGTCTGGACCATATCTGGTCAAAAACTAGGCCACCAGGTCAAATCAAAGGAAAACCTTGTTAACACTCTAGAGGCCACATTTATAATCCTATCTTCATGAAACTTGTCATGATGTTTAGCTTTATGATCTTTAGGCCATCTTTAAATCTGGGTTAATGTAGGGTCAAAAACTAGGTCACAAGCCTACATCAAAGGAAAATCTTGTTAACACTCTGGAAACCACATTTTTAGTTTGAAACTCGTGAGAATTCGTCAGAATGATTTGTCTTGTTGAAATCTAGGTCAAGTTTGAATATGGTTCATCAGGGGTCAAAAACTAGGTCACCAGGCCAAATCAAAGAAAAATTGTGTGCAGTAGGGGCTGCATTTTTCGTTTGATGTGCATGAAACTTGGTCAGAATGTTTTTCTCCATGAAATCTCGGATGATTATTTATCTGGGTCACGTGGGGTCAAAAACTTGGTCAGGGGGATAAATCGAAGAAAAGGCTTTTCTACACTTCAGAGGTGACTTTTTATGCCCCCAGCATCTACTGATGCGAGAGGCATGTAGCGATTGTCCTGTCTGTCCGTACGTACGTACGAGGTTAACCAAATGGGACCGTTTCGTCTAGCTCAATACCCCTTACTAGAATGACTTGATACTAATGCAGATGTAACCTGTGACCATTCCTCATCTTCAGACATCACCTGACCTCAGTTTGACTTTGACTTTGACCTCATTTTGGACTTAGGTTGCTTTATACTTGCCATCTCTTGGTTAACCAAATGGGGTCGTTTCGTCAAGCATCAGTACCCCTAACAAGAATGAATTGATACTAATACAGATGTAAACTGTGACCATTCCTCATCTTCAAACATCACCCGACCTCAGTTTGACCTTTATCTTGACCTCATTTTGGACTTTGGTGCAAAATCTATCGACAAGCATGCCACTGTGGGCATCAAGCGTTTATTGAACGAAGCTCCTTGTTTTCTCCAATCTTCCATAAATTTTGTCAGAATGTTTGTTTACTTAAAATCTTGGATGAGTTTTAATCTGGGTCATGAGGGGTCAAAAACTAGATCACTAGGTAAAATGAAAAAGAGGCCATATTTTTAGTCCAGTCTTAATGAAAATTGGCCAAAATATTTGTCTCCATGAAATCATTAGGTCAAAAATGTTTACACTGTTATGATGTGTTACTCAGGTGAGCAACCTAGGGCCATCTTGACCCTCTTGCATAGAGTTTTTACTGGCAAAGCTCTAATTCAGAGTCAAGCACTGAGAAAAGTCAAGCATGCTGTCTTATGGACAGCTCTTGTTATATACACAATCTAGAACTCTTAGTAGATAAATACAGTGAGACACTGCTCGCTGGACCTTTGATGGCTGGAGAACAACGGCCTACTCAGTTGATAGTTATGGTCCTTAGCCAGTTTCCATATATCATCTGTGTTTAGATCAAAACCCTCAATAATGACCTTATAATTACCTTGTTATTTAAAACACACAGTTGTGTGTTTTTAAGACATTTTTACACCCCGGCATCTACTGATGCGGGAGACATATAGTGATTGTTCAGTCCGTTTGTTCATTCATCTGTTCGTTCGTTCGTCCATCCGTACGAGGTTAACCAAATGGGACCGTTTCATCTAGTATCAATATCCCTTACTAGAATGACTTGATACTAAGATACTAATGCAGATGTAACCTGGGACCATTCTTCATCTTCAGACATCACCTGACCTCAGTTTGACCTTGACCTTGAACTTGACCTCGTTTTGGACTTAGGTTGCTTTGTATCGACAAGGATGCAAGCGGGGGCATCAATCGTTTATTGAACGCAGCTTCTTGTTCTTTTCAAGTGTAACATACTTATGGAAAATAATGTTTTAAGCTCACCATGCATCATCTGTCAACAATTTCTAAAAACATCTTCCACTAAACAAAACCACTGGGTAGATTCACACCAAACTTCTTAGGAATGATCCTTGGATGGCCCCTTTTCAAAATTGTTCAAGGAATTGAATTTTGCACAGAACTCTGGTTGCCATAGCAGCCGAAAAGAAAATCTTTTTGTCAAAAACCGCAAGGTATAGAGCCTCTATATTTGGCATGTTACATCCTCTAATGGTCCTCTATGAAGATTGTTTAAATTAATTGTTGGAAAGAAGTCCCGCCCCGGGAGTCACTTGTTACATAAATAATATAGGAAAAAATACTTTAAAAATTATCTCATCGTATTTCCTAGACTGTATAATTGTAATTACCTGGTGACCCCAAGTAATTAGCGGCACTTGACTGTGACCTTGACCTACTGTCCTACTTTCTTGTTTTTAGCTCACCTGTCGCTTAGTGACAAGGTAAGCTTTTGTGATCGACCTTCGTCCGTCATCCGTCTGTCGACAATTTCTTTTTAACACGATAGAGACCACATTTTGCAATTAATTTTAAGCAGACTTGCACACAACTTGTATCGGCATAATATCTAGCTTCCTTTCGAAAACTGGCCAGATCCCATCATGGGTTCCAAAGTTATGGCCCCTTAAAAGGACCAAAATTTTGGCTTTTGCAGCCATATAGTGACTTCAATAATAGTTTGATTTTAAACAAACTTGTTAAATAACAACAATAGATCATGGATTCCATGACAAATCCATCAGATCCAATCATAGGTTCGGGAATTATTTTATTATTATTATTATACCAGATTGATATAGCTCTCTTTTCATGATAAACATGTTCAAAGGCGCTTTACACGAAGCAAACGCAGTCACACAGGGTGAGAAATTTATATTCTACTAGTACAGCAAAGAGCGATCTGACCAGAGGGACAGAGTGAGATAAAGCCCTCAGAACAGATAGAGAAAAATCCATTTTTAGAGACGGCCTTGTCGGGCTAACTTAGCCTAGTTCTTTGCAAATAAACAGTTTGGTTCTTTAACGTGCCCTGTGTATAGCATCGATACAAGCAAAGCTGTCTTTCCTGGGAAGAAGCAGTGCAGGTCTCTTAGTTAGGTCGGAGACACTCGAGAGCATCTCAGAATTTTTTTATTCAAAAAGTAGGTCACCAGGTCAATTAAAGGAAAAGCTTGTTTTATGACCCTATCTTCATGAAACTAGGTCATAATATTTATCTTGATGATTCCTATGCCAACTTTCAAACTGGGTCATATGGGGTCAAAAACTAGGTCACCTGGTCAAGTCAATAACATTCTTGAGGCCACATTTATGACCCAATCTTCTTGAAACTTGGTCAGAATGATTCCTATGCCAAGTTCTAAACTGGTTCATATGGGACAAGGTCACCCATCAAATAAAAAGCTGTTAACACTCTAGGGCCATATTTTTTACCTTTTCTTCATGAAACTTGGTAAGAATGTTTATCTTGTTGATTCCTAGGCCAAGTTCGAAACTGGATCATGTAGGGTCAAAAACTATGTGACCCCTCAAATCAAAGACGCCATATTTTTGACCCTATCTTCATGAAACTTGGTCAAAAGGTTTATCTTGATGATTCCTAGGCCAAGTGTAACAGGTGAGCGATATTGGATCATTATGACCCACTTTTGTGATCACCCCTTGTCCGTCTGTCGTCCATCAGTCCATCCACAATTTCCTTCAGAACACGATAGAGGCCACATTTTGTATTTGATTTTAATCAAACTTGAACTCAACTTGTACACACCCTATTACCTGATGTCCACCACGCCGAGGGATGCGGCTGCCACAGAGGTAGGAAATCAATAACGGTGAATAGTGGTGTTAGTTTTTTTAGCTGTATTTTTTCATTTCGACTTTCCATGAAGATATTCTGGTGCAGGCATACGTGTAAATGCCTAAACATATTATATGATTAATCCTGGTCGCCAACTTTGCGAAATAAAGAAGTATTCAGCTGTTTAAATTGGACGTTTATTAAAATTGATGCGAAAATCATATTCAACGGCCCAATTCGAAGTGTTTACAAAATAATTTGATCGGGTTTACCTCACACGTCAAACGATCAATCATCTGGGGATAATCCTGGCAAGTTTCAAGTTTGTCCGTACGTCTACACCGACGTTATGACCCTCCAAAGGGACCCGGGTACAGTCACGTATGATAAACTTTACCGCAGAGGGCATTTTTAAATGATGCCCATTCCGCCGAGGAGTCAAAATATAGGATATCGTTTACGACAGAGGGAAATTTTGTGTAAAAATGTCTATTTTGGCTGTTTGTTTTGCTTTTGAGACCTGGGAGGTCATGGAATTATTTGCAGTATGCATTGTTTATACTTGTGTTTAATAATGGGCGATTTTCAATGGCGCCCACTGCTGTAACACGGTGGTAATCAGTCTAGATTGAACTTCTATCTATCTCCGACGTTGTTTTGCTACTATAAGTCTTCGTTTTGTAAACTCAATTTTGTTTCAATTTCTTTTATCATGAAATATACAGAAATAATGATATCGTAAGTCCTGATGGTATCGGTACTTGCGTTCTTGCTGGATTCAGTGTTAAATTTACGGTTTATATTAAATGATAAATCGTTTTGCAATCAGTCTAGATTGTATATATATATATATATATATATATATATATATATATATATATATATATATATATATATATATCCTACATTGCATACAATCTGATACTGTACATGTATAGAGTTGTTTTGCCACTGAAAGTCTTCGTTTTTTAAATCATTTTTGTTTCTTTTTTATCATAATATACAGACATTTGCTGCTAGCAATGAAATCCTAATAAAATCTGAAAAGTAGATCCCTCGGAAGCACCGAAAACAATGCAAACAGTGAAAATTGCAGACTCGGTTTGATTGAGTCTGTTCATGAGCAGTAATGGAAAATGCAACACTGCCAACGCCCCCTAGCACCGGCTTAAGCAGTATTCAATCTTCAAATCTAAATGAGTTGAAATCAATGATCCCGAAGGACCAGAAAATATAACAACACTGAGATAAGTCCTGGTACTTGCGTTCTTGCTGGATTCAGTGTTGAATATAGGTTAATATTAAATATCAAATTGTTTTGCATTATCAAGCTTTCATACTAAGAGGCTACTGATAGTAACATAGTTCTACATAAAAGATCCGTTAGGCTAGAAAATTTAAATATATTTGTTGTCAGTGGCATAAGTCAAGTGATCGGTTCTAAATAAAGCTGTTATTCATTAATCGTTTACAGAAATGTTCTAAACAATTTATTTTGTATTCAATTTCAGAACCAAAGATGAAGGCATACATGTGTTATTACTGTAACAATGATTTTGAAGTAAACACTGGAGTGATTGACCATTTAATTAATTGTCATGTCAAGAGAGATCTATCAAAATGCAATGGAAATAACTAAACCATCAGTTATTACCGAGTTACTATCTGAAATGAAGATTTCATTCTGATCGATCTCTCTTGAAAACTTTAAAGATGTATTCAATTTTGATATTTTGCCCTGTAACTTCGATACATGCCCACACGCTGGTCACTAGAAATGAATATTTCACCTTCATTTGGAATCACGTCGGTATATGTTTTCTGTCCTATATCCAGCATTCCAAATGGTTTCATCTTATTCCAGTTCCATGTACATAAATGGTCAATCACTCTAGCGTAAGCTGCAAATCAGTGTCTTAGCTTTTTTTAAACAATTCTCATGCATTTCAAATATATATGCTTAAATATACTACTCGACAAACTGTGTTTAACTATATGATCTGATGTGTATTTAAATGAAAGCTGTATATAATAAATGCAAAACGATTTAATACCTAATATTAACCGTAACTTCAACACAGAATCCTGCAAGAACGCAAGTATCAGGACTTAAGATATCATTATTTCTGTATATTTCATCATAAAAGAAATTGAAACAAAAATGAATTTACAAAATGAACATTTACAGTCAGCAGCAGAACCAATCTATGCAATGTCGGAGATAGAAATACAATCTAGACTGATTAACACTGTGTTACAGCGGTGTTCGCCATTGAAAATCGCCCATTATTAAACATAAGTATATAAACAATGCATACTGCAAATGATTCCATGACCTCCCAAGACTTAAAAGCGAAACAATCAGCCAAAATAGACGTTTTTACACCAAATTCCCCTCTGTCGTAAACGGTATCCTATATTTTGACTCCTCGGTGGGATGGGCATCATTTAAAAATGCCCTCTGCGGTAAAGTTTATCATACGTGACTATACCCGGGTCCCTTTGGAGGGTCATAACGTCGGTGTAGACGTACGGACAGACTTGAAACTTGCCAGGATTATCCCCAGATGATTGGTCGTTTGACTTATGAGGTAAATTCGATCAAAATATTTTGTAAACACTTCGAATTGGGCCGTTGAATATGATTTTCGCATCAATTTTAATAAACGTCCAATTTAAACTGCTGAATACTTCTTTATTTCGCAAAGCTGGCGACCAGGATTAATTATATAATATGTTAAGGCATTTACACGTATGCTTGCACCAGAATATTTTCATGGAAAGTCGAAATGAAAAAATACAGCTCAAAAGACTAACACCACTACTCATCGTTATTGATTTCTGACCTCTGTGGCAGCCGCATCCCTCGGCGTGGTTGACATCAGGTAATAGGGTGTGGTTATGGCCCCTTAAAGGGCCAAAATTTGCTATTTTTGCTTGTGAACACGATAGAGATCACATTTAGCAATCAACTTTAATAAAACTTGCACACAACTTGTATTGGCATAATATTTTGGTTCCTTTCGAAAACTGGCCAGATCCCATCATGGGTTCCAGAGTTATGGCCCCTTAAAGGTCCAAAATTTGCTATCCAAAATCTGCTGTAGAGACTTCATTTATGGTTTGATTTGATACAAACTTGCAAAATATCTTCAACAACTATAAATCTTGGATTCCATGATGAATCTGTCAAACCCAATCATAGGTTCTGGAGTTATTTTATATCTGATTACCTCCCCTGTTTTAATCAAAATGGATTTATATCAGTAAGTACTTATAGGACTAATTTGAAATTTCATTATTGTCATTAGTTGAACTCAGACAATCAGGGTAGATAACTATGGACTTATTTTATGTCAAATTACATCCCTTTGTTTTAAATTAAAATGGGTGTATCTGAGTAACCAATGAAGATACTGATTTGAAATGTCATTTATGCCATCAGATGGACTCAGACAATCAGGGTAGGTAACTTTTGACTGAATTTATGACAAATTACCTCCCTTTATTTTATGTAAATGAATATACCTCAGCAGCATCTAATGAGATTGGTTTTAAATGTTATTTAAGTCTTCCAGGGTAAGGAATATTCATGCTAGTACAAAAATTCAGCATTTGAGCCTAGGACCCTCAAACTTAGTATGGAGATTGTCAAAAGGGACAGTTACAACAAAATATTTATCCTGATGATATTTAAAGTGTATGCCTATGTGATCTATGTCAAAACTTGTTAAAGGCAGTGGTACTCAGGTGAGCGATATAGGACCATCATGGCCCTCTTGTTTGTTTGGATGTTATATGTTTATAAAACCAAGTGTTCTGTTTGATATTGTGCAGATTATTATAAGTGTTTTAAGGAGAGGTCTTTGACAGAACTACACCAAGGTATTTTGCATTTGTTATGGTTTTAAGGATCTGGCCATGCAATATATAATCATACTGTACTGTATGATTGTTTCTTGAGATGTTAAGAACCTGACATTTACTTGGGTTGAAATAAATTTCCCATTTACTTACCCATTTCTGTAGGGTGTCAAGACCAAGTTGTAACTTACTGCAATCAGTTGTGTTATTGATAGTAAGATAGACAGCTGTCATGAGCAAATGGATGAAGCTGGGATATTTCATGATCCAGTAAGTCATTATGTATAGAAGAAAGAGGAGAGGCCCGGTCAGGACAGACCAGATGTCACAGAAACTTAAACAGATTTCTCGCCCATGAGAACAAGCTTGGTTCTGACTTTTAAAAAAGAACGAATCCAGTAAAGAGTGCAGCCTCTGATACCATGCTCATGAGTTGTGTAATATGCAGTAGTATTGTGAGGGAAAAGGATGCTTGCTTTTTGTGATGTGGACAACTTAACATTTTGATGGATTGATGACAAAAATTTTGAAAGATTGATATATTAATTTCCAGAATTGGAAGACAGGAAGATTCATAACTAACACGAAATACATACTTACCATTTAACTGAGCGACTGCAATTTATTCATTAATTTAAAAAAATAAACTAACATAATGTGAATAACTACGTCAAATGAGCCACTTGGCATTATTAGCTCACCTGAGCACGAAGTGCTCAAAGGTGAGCTTTAGTGATCGCCCTGTGTCCGCCGTCCGTCCGTCGTCAACAATTTGACTGTTAACACTCTGGAGGTCACATTTTTGGCCCAATCTTAATGAAACTTTGTCAGAATGTTAGCCTAAAAAAAATCTTGGACGAGTTTGATATTGGGTCATCTGGAGTCAAAAACTAGGTCACCAGGTCAAATCAAAGGAAAATCTTGTTAACACTCTAGAGGTCACAATTTTGGCCCAATCTTAATGAAACTTTGTCAGAATGTTACCCTCAATAAAATCTTGGACGAGTTTGATATTGGGTTATCTGGGGTCAAAAACTAGGTCACCAGGTCAAAAAAATGGAAAAACTTGTTAACATACTAGAGGTCACATTTTTGATCCAATCTTAATGAAACTTGGTCAGAATGTTACCCATAATAAAATCCTGGAAAAGTTTGATATTGGGTTACCTTGGGTCAAAAACTAGGTCACCAGGTCAAATCAAAGGAAAAGCTTTTTAACACTGTAGAGGCCGCATTTATGACTGTATCTTCATGAAACTTGGTCAGAATGTTAATATTGATGATCTTAAGGTTCAGTTTGAATCTGGATCATGTAGGATTAAAAACTAGGTCACCAGATCAAATCAAAGGAAAAGCTAGTTAACACTGTAGAGGCCACATTTATGACCATATCTTAATGAAACTTGGTCAAAATGTTAATCTGGATGATCTGTAGCTCAAGCTCAAATCTGGGTTAGGTGAGGTCAAAAACTAGGTCACTAGGTCAAATCAAAGGAAAAGCTTGTTAACACTCTAGAGGCCATATTTATAAATGTATCTTCATGAAACTTAGTCAGAATGTTAAACTTGATGATTTTTAGGACAGGTTCAAAACTGGGTCATGTTGGGTCAAAAACTAGGTCACCGGGTCAAATCAAAGGAAAAGTTAGTTAACACTTTAGAGGCCACATTTATGACCATATCTTAATGAAACTTGGTCAGAATGTTAATCTTGATGATCTTTAGGTCAAGTTTAAATTTGGGTCAGGTGGGGTCAAAAACTAGGTCACTAGGTCATATCAAAGGAAAAGCTTGTTAACACTCTAAAGGCCACATTTAAGACTGTATCTTCATGAAACTTAGTCAGAATGTTTAACTTGATGATCTTTAGGTCAAGTTCGAATTTGGATCATTTCAGGTCAAAAACTAGGTCATGGTGTCAAATCAAAGGAATAGCTAGTTAACACTT